>NW_027327571.1:300000-407622 GCF_047675955.1 Chlorocebus sabaeus
GCGAAAGGCTTCTTGAAGGGAAAGATGTAACTCTGTGAGATGAATTAACAGAACACAGAGCAGTTTCTCAGAAAGCTTCTTTCCAGTTTTGAACGGAATATATTTCCTGTTTCACCATAGCCCTCTATGGGCTTCCCAATATCCCTTTGCCAATTCCACAAGAACAGCCTTAGCGAAAGGCTTCTTGAAGGGAAAGATGTAAATCTGTGAGATGAATTAACAGAACACAGAGCAGTTTCTCAGAAAGCTTCTTTCCAGTTTTGAACGGAAGATATTTCCTTTTTCACAATAGCCCTCTATGGGCTTCCAAATATCCCTTTGCCAATTCCACAAGAACAGCCTTAGCGAAGGGCTTCTTGAAGGGAAAGATGTAACTCTGTGAGATGAATTAACAGAACACAGAGCAGTTTCTCAGAAAGCTTCTTTCCAGTTTTGAACGGAAGATATTTCCTTTTTCATCATAGCCCTCTATGGGCTTCGAAATATCCCTTTGCCAATTCCACAAGAACAGCCTTAGCGAAAGGCTTCTTGAAGGGAAAGATGTAACTCTGTGAGATGAATTAACAGAACACAGAGCAGTTTCTCAGAAAGCTTCTTTCCAGTTTGGAACGGAAGGTATTTCCTTTTTCACCATAGCCCTCTATGGGCTTCCAAATATCCCTTTGCCAATTCCACAAGAACAGCCTTAGCGAAAGGCTGCTTGAAGGGAAAGATGTAACTCTGTGAGATGAATTAACAGAACACAGAGCAGTTTCTCAGAAAGCTTCTTTCCAGTTTTGAACGCAAGATATTTCCTTTTTCACCGTAGCCCTCTATGGGCTTCCAAATATCCCTTTGCCAATTCCACAAGAACAGCCTTAGCGAAAGGCTTCTTGAAGGGAAAGATGTAACTCTGTGAGATGAATTAACAGAACACAGAGCAGTTTCTCAGAAAGCTTCTTTCCAGTTTTGAACGGAATATATTTCCTGTTTCACCATAGCCGTCTATGGGCTTCCCAATATCCCTTTGCCAATTCCACAAGAACTGCCTTAGCGAAAGGCTTCTTGAAGGGAAAGATGTAACTCTGTGAGATGAATTAACAGAACACAGAGTAGTTTCTCAGAAAGCTTCTTTCCAGTTTTGAACGGAAGATATTTCCTTTTTCACCATTGCCCTCTATGGGCTTCCAAATATCCCTTTGCCAATTCCACAAGAACAGCCTTAGCGAAAGGCTTCTTGAAGGGAAAGATGTAACTCTGTGAGATGAATTAACAGAACACAGAGCAGTTTCTCAGAAAGCTTCTTTCCAGTTTTGAACGGAATATATTTCCTGTTTCACCATAGCCGTCTATGGGCTTCCCAATATCCCTTTGCCAATTCCACAAGAACTGCCTTAGCGAAAGGCTTCTTGAAGGGAAAGATGTAACTCTGTGAGATGAATTAACAGAACACAGAGTAGTTTCTCAGAAAGCTTCTTTCCAGTTTTGAACGGAAGATATTTCCTTTTTCACCATTGCCCTCTATGGGCTTCCAAATATCCCTTTGCCAATTCCACAAGAACAGCCTTAGCGAAAGGCTTCTTGAAGGGAAAGATGTAACTCTGTGAGATGAATTAACAGAACACAGAGCAGTTTCTCAGAAAGCTTCTTTCCAGTTTGGAACGGAAGATATTTCCTTTTTCACCATAGCCCTCTATGGGCTTCCAAATATCCCTTTGACAATTCCACAAGAACAGCCTTAGCGAAAGGCTTCTTGAAGGGAAAGATGTAACTCTGTGAGACGAATTAACACGACACAGAGCAGTTTCTCAGAAAGCTTCTTTCCAGTTTGGAACGGCAGATATTTCCTTTTTCACCATAGCCGCCTATGGGCTTCCAAATATCCCTTTGCCAATTCCACAAGAACAGCCTTAGCGAAAGGCTTCTTGAAGGGAAAGATGTAACTCTGTGAGATGAATTAACACAACACAGAGCAGTTTCTCAGAAAGCTTCTTTCCAGTTTGGAACGGCAGATATTTCCTTTTTCACCATAGCCGTCTATGGGCTTCCAAATATCCCTTTGCCAATTCCACAAGAACAGCCTTAGCGAAAGGCTTCTTGAAGGGAAAGATGTAACTCTGTGAGATGAATTAACAGAACACAGAGCAGTTTCTCAGAAAGCTTCTTTCCAGTTTGGAACGCAAGATATTTCCTTTTTCACCGTAGCCCTCTATGGGCTTCCAAATATCCCTTTGCCAATTCCACAAGAACAGCCATAGCGAAAGGCTACTTGAAGGGAAAGATGTAACTCTGTGAGATGAATTAACAGAACACAGAGCAGTTTCTCAGAAAGCTTCTTTCCAGTTTTGAACGGAAGATATTTACTTTTTCACCATAGCCCTCTATGGGCTTCCAAATATCCCTTTGCCAATTCCACAAGAACAGCCTTAGCGAAAGGCTTCTTGAAGGGAAAGATGTAACTCTGTGAGATGAATTAACAGAACACAGAGCAGTTTCTCAGAAAGATTCTTTCCAGTTTTGAACGGAAGATATTTCCTTTTTCATCATAGCCCTCTATGGGCTTCGAAATATCCCTTTGCCAATTCCACAAGAACAGCCTTAGCGAAAGGCTTCTTGAAGGGAAAGATGTAACTCTGTGAGATGAGTTAACAGAACACAGAGCAGTTTCTCAGAAAGCCTCTTTCCAGTTTGGAACGGAAGATATTTCCTTTTTCACCATAGCCCTCTAAGGTCATCCAAATATCCCTTTGCCAATTCCACAAGAACAGCCTTAGCGAAAGGCTTCTTGAAGGGAAAGATGTAACTCTGTGAGATGAATTAACAGAACACAGAGCAGTTTCTCAGAAAGCTTCTTTCCAGTTTTGAACGGAAGATATTTCCTTTTTTCACCATAGCCCTCTATGGGCTTCCAAATATCCCTTTGCCAATTCCACAAGAACAGCCTTAGCGAAAGGCTTCTTGAAGGGATAGATGTAACTCTGAGATGAATTAACAGAACACAGAGCAGTTTCTCAGAAAGCTTCTTTCCAGTTTTGAACGGAAGATATTTCCTTTTTCACCATAGCCCTCTACGGGCTTCCAAATATCCCTTTTCCATTTCCACAAGAACGGCCTTAGCGAAAGGCTTTTTGAAGGGAAAGACGTAACTCTGTGAGATGAATTAACGGAACACAGAGCAGTTTCTCAGAAAGCTTCTTTCCAGTTTTGAACGGAAGTTATTTCCTTTTTCACCATAGCCGTCTATGGGCTTCCAACTATACCTTTGCCAATTCCACAAGAACAGCCTTAGCGAAAGGCTTCTTGAAGGGAAAGATGTAACTCTGTGAGATGAATTAACAGAACACAGAGCAGTTTCTCAGAAAGCTTCTTTCCAGTTTTGAACGGAAGATATTTCCTTTATCACCATAGCCCACTATGGGCTTCCAAATATCCCTTTGCCAATTCCACAAGAAGAGCCTTAGCGAAAGGCTTCCTGAAGGGAAAGATGTAACTCTGTGAGATGAATTAACAGAACACAGAGCAGTTTCTCAGAAAGCTTCTTTCCAGTTTTGAACGGAAGATATTTCCTTTTTCACCATAGCCCTCTATGGGCTTCCAAATATCCCTTTGCCAATTCCACAAGAACAGCCTTAGCGAAAGGCTTCTTGAAGGGAAAGATGTAACTCTGTGAGATGAATTAACACAACACAGAGCAGTTTCTCAGAAAGCTTCTTTCCAGTTTTGAACGGAAGATATTTCCTTTTTCACCATAGCCTTCTATGGGCTTCCAAATATCCCTTTGCCAATTCCACAAGAACAGCCTTCGCGAAAGGCTTCTTGAAGGGAAAGATGTAACTCGGTGAGATGAATTAACACAACACAGAGCAGTTTCTCAGAAAGCTTCTTTCCAGTTTTGAACGGAATATATTTCCTGTTTCACCATAGCCGTCTACGGGCTTCCCAATATCCCTTTGCCAATTCCACAAGAACTGCCTTAGGGAAAGGCTTCTTGAAGGGAAAGATGTAACTCTGTGAGATGAATTAACAGAACACAGAGTACTTTCTCAGAAAGCTTCTTTCCAGTTTTGAACGGAAGATATTTCCTTTTTCACCATTGCCCTCTATGGGCTTCCAAATATCCCTTTGCCAATTCCACAAGAACAGCCTTAGCGAAAGGCTTCTTGAAGGGAAAGATGTAACTCTGTGAGATGAATTAACAGAACACAGAGCAGTTTCTCAGAAAGCTTCTTTCCAGTTTGGAACGGAAGATATTTCCTTTTTCACCATAGCCCTCTATGGGCTTCCAAATATCCCTTTGACAATTCCACAAGAACAGCCTTAGCGAAAGGCTTCTTGAAGGGAAAGATGTAACTCTGTGAGATGAATTAACAGAACACAGAGCAGTTTCTCAGAAAGCTTCTTTCCAGTTTGGAACGGAAGATATTTCCTTTTTCACCATAGCCCTCTATGGGCTTCCTAATATCCCCTTGCCAATTCCACAAGAACAGCCTTAGCGAAAGGCTTCTTGAAGGGAAAGATGTAACTCTGTGAGATGAATTAACAGAACACAGACCAGTTTCTAGAAAGCTTCTTTCCAGTTTTGAACGGAAGATAATTCCTTTTTCACAATAGCTCTATACGGGCTTCCAAATATCCCTTTTCCAATTCCACAAGAACGGCCTTAACGAAAGGCTTCTTGAAGGGAAAGATGTAACTCTGTGAGACGAATTAACACGACACAGAGCAGTTTCTCAGAAAGCTTCTTTCCAGTTTGTAATGGCAGATATTTCCTTTTTCACCATAGCCGTCTATGGGCTTCCAAATATCCCTTTGCCAATTCCACAAGAACAGCCTTAGCGAAAGGCTTCTTGAAGGGAAAGATGTAACTCTGTGAGATGAAATAACAGAACACAGAGCATTTTCTCAGAATGCTTCTTTCCAGTTTTGAACGGAAGATATTTCTTTTGTCACCATAGCCCTCTATGGGCTTCCAAATATCCCTTTACCAATTCCACAAGAACAGCCTTAGCGAAAGGCTTCTTGAAGGGAAAGATGTAACTCTGTGAGATGAATTAACAGAACACAGAGCAGTTTCTCAGAAAGCTTCTTTCCAGTTTTGAACGGAAGATATTTCCTTTATCACCATAGCCCTCTATGAGCTTCCAAATATCCCTTTGACAATTCCACAAGAAGAGACTTGGCGAAAGGATTCTTGAAGGGAAAGATGTAACTCTATGAGATGAATTAACAGAACACAGAGCAGTTTCTCAGAAAGCTTCTTTCCAGTTTTGAACGGAAGATATTTCCTTTTTCACCATAGCCCTCTATGGGCTTCCAAATATCCCTTTGCCAATTCCACAAGAACAGCCTTAGCGAAAGGATACTTGAAGGGAAAGATGTAACTCTGTGAGATGAATTAACACAACACAGAGCAGTTTCTCAGAAAGCTTCTTTCCAGTTTGGAACGGCAGATATTTCCTTTTTCACCATAGCCGTCTATGGGCTTCCAAATATCCCTTTGCCAATTCCACAAGAACAACCTTAGCCAAAGGCTTCTTGAAGGGAAAGATGTAACTCTGTGAGATGAATTAACAGAACACAGAGCAGTTTCTCAGAAAGCTTCTTTCCAGTTTGGAACGGAAGATATTTCCTTTTTCACCGTAGCCCTCTATGGGCTTCCAAATATCCCTTTGCCAATTCCACAAGAACAGCCTTAGCGAAAGGCTTCTTGAAGGGAAAGATGTAACTCTGTGAGATGAATTAACAGAACACAGAGCAGTTTCTCAGAAAGCTTCTTTCCAGTTTGGAACGGAAGATATTTCCTTTTTCACCATAGCCCTCTATGGGCTTCCTAATATCCCTTTGCCAATTCCACAAGAACAGCCTTAGCGAAAGGCTTCTTGAAGGGAAAGATGTAACTCTGTGAGATGAATTAACAGAACACAGACCAGTTTCTAGAAAGCTTCTTTCCAGTTTTGAACGGAAGATAATTCCTTTTTCACAATAGCTCTATACGGGCTTCCAAATATCCCTTTTCCAATTCCACAAGAACGGCCTTAACGAAAGGCTTCTTGAAGGGAAAGATGTAACTCTGTGAGACGAATTAACACGACACAGAGCAGTTTCTCAGAAAGCTTCTTTCCAGTTTTGAACGGAAGATATTTCCTTTTTTCACCATAGCCCTCTATGGGCTTCCAAATATCCCTTTGCCAATTCCACAAGAACAGCCTTAGCGAAAGGCTTCTTGAAGGGAAAGATGTAACTCTGTGAGATGAATTAACAGAACACAGAGCAGTTTCTCAGAAAGCTTCTTTCCAGTTTGGAACGCAAGATATTTCCTTTTTCACCGTAGCCCTCTATGGGCTTCCAAATATCCCTTTGCCAATTCCACAAGAACAGCCTTAGCGAAAGGCTTCTTGAAGGGAAAGATGTAACTCTGTGAGATGAATTAACAGAACACAGAGCAGTTTCTCAGAAAGCTTCTTTCCAGTTTTGAACGGAAGATATTTCCTTTTTTCACCATAGCCCTCTATGGGCTTCCAAATATCCCTTTGCCAATTCCACAAGAACAGCCTTAGCGAAAGGCTTCTTGAAGGGATAGATGTAACTCTGAGATGAATTAACAGAACACAGAGCAGTTTCTCAGAAAGCTTCTTCCAGTTTTGAACGGAAGATATTTCCTTTTTCACCATAGCCCTCTACGGGCTTCCAAATATCCCTTTTCCATTTCCACAAGAACGGCCTTAGCGAAAGGCTTTTTGAAGGGAAAGACGTAACTCTGTGAGATGAAATAACGGAACACAGAGCAGTTTCTCAGAAAGCTTCTTTCCAGTTTTGAACGGAAGTTATTTCCTTTTTCACCATAGCCGTCTATGGGCTTCCAACTATACCTTTGCCAATTCCACAAGAACAGCCTTAGCGAAAGGCTTCTTGAAGGGAAAGATGTAACTCTGTGAGATGAATTAACAGAACACAGAGCAGTTTCTCAGAAAGCTTCTTTCCAGTTTTGAACGGAAGATATTTCCTTTATCACCATAGCCCTCTATGGGCTTCCAAATATCCCTTTGCCAATTCCACAAGAAGAGCCTTAGCGAAAGGCTTCCTGAAGGGAAAGATGTAACTCTGTGAGATGAATTAACAGAACACAGAGCAGTTTCTCAGAAAGCTTCTTTCCAGTTTTGAACGGAAGATATTTCCTTTTTCACCGTAGCCCTCTATGGGCTTCCAAATATCCCTTTGCCAATTCCACAAGAACAGCCTTAGCGAAAGGCTTCTTGAAGGGAAAGATGTAACTCTGTGAGATGAATTAACACAACACAGAGCAGTTTCTCAGAAAGCTTCTTTTCAGTTTGGAACGGCAGATATTTCCTTTTTCACCATAGCCGTCTAAGGGCTTCCAAATATCCCTTTGCCAATTCCACAAGAACTGCCCTAGCGAAAGGCTTCTTGAAGGGAAAGTTGTAACTCTGTGAGATGAATTAACAGAACACAGAGCAGTTTCTCAGAAAGCTTCTTTCCAGTTTTGAACGCAAGATATTTCCTTTTTCACCGTAGCCCTCTATGGGCTTCGAAATATCCCTTTGCCAATTCCACAAGAACAGCCTTAGCGAAAGGCTTCTTGAAGGGAAAGATGTAACTCTGTGAGATGAATTAACAGAAAACAGAGCAGTTTCTCAGAAAGCTTCTTTCCAGTTTTGAACGGAAGATATTTCCTTTTTCACCATAGCCTTCTATGGGCTTCCAAATATCCCTTTGCCAATTCCACAAGAACAGCCTTAGCGAAAGGCTTCTTGAAGGGAAAGATGTAACTCTGTGAGATGAATAAACAGAACACAGAGCAGTTTCTCAGAAAGCTTCTTTCCAGTTTTGAACGGAATATATTTCCTGTTTCACCATAGCCGTCTATGGGCTTCCCAATATCCCTTTGCCAATTCCACAAGAACTGCCTTAGCGAAAGGCTTCTTGAAGGGAAAGATGTAACTCTGTGAGATGAATTAACAGAACACAGAGTAGTTTCTCAGAAAGCTTCTTTCCAGTTTTGAACGGAAGATATTTCCTTTTTCACCATTGCCCTCTATGGGCTTCCAAATATCCCTTTGCCAATTCCACAAGAACAGCCTTAGCGAAAGTCTTTTGAAGGGAAAGATGTAACTCTGTGAGATGAATTAACAGAACACAGAGCAGTTTCTCAGAAAGCTTCTTTCCAGTTTGGAACGGAAGATATTTCCTTTTTCACCATAGCCCTCTATGGGCTTCCAAATATCCCTTTGACAATTCCACAAGAACAGCCTTAGCGAAAGGCTTCTTGAAGGGAAAGATGTAACTCTGTGAGATGAATTAACAGAACACAGAGCAGTTTCTCAGAAAGCTTCTTTCCAGTTTGGAACGGAAGATATTTCCTTTTTCACCATAGCCCTCTATGGGCTTCCTAATATCCCCTTGCCAATTCCACAAGAACAGCCTTAGCGAAAGGCTTCTTGAAGGGAAAGATGTAACTCTGTGAGATGAATTAACAGAACACAGACCAGTTTCTAGAAAGCTTCTTTCCAGTTTTGAACGGAAGATAATTCCTTTTTCACAATAGCTCTATACGGGCTTCCAAATATCCCTTTTCCAATTCCACAAGAACGGCCTTAACGAAAGGCTTCTTAAAGGGAAAGATGTAACTCTGTGAGACGAATTAACACGACACAGAGCAGTTTCTCAAAAAGCTTCTTTCCAGTTTGGAACGGCAGATATTTCCTTTTTCACCATAGCCGTCTATGGGCTTCCAAATATCCCTTTGCCAATTCCACAAGAACAGCCTTAGCGAAAGGCTTCTTGAAGGGAAAGATGTAACTCTGTGAGATGAATTAACAGAACACAGAGCATTTTCTCAGAATGCTTCTTTCCAGTTTTGAACGGAAGATATTTCTTTTGTCACCATAGCCCTCTATGGGCTTCCAAATATCCCTTTGCCAATTCCACAAGAACAGCCTTAGCGAAAGGCTTCTTGAAGGGAAAGATGTAACTCTGTGAGATGAATTAACAGAACACAGAGCAGTTTCTCAGAAAGCTTCTTTCCAGTTTTGAACGGAAGATATTTCCTATATCACCATAGCCCTCTATGAGCTTCCAAATTTCCCTTTGACAATTCCACAAGAAGAGACTTAGCGAAAGGATTCTTGAAGGGAAAGATGTAACTCTATGAGATGAATTAACAGAACACAGAGCAGTTTCTCAGAAAGCTTCTTTCCAGTTTTGAACGGAAGATATTTCCTTTTTCACCATAGCCCACTATGGGCTTCCAAATATCCCTTTGCCAATTCCACAAGAACAGCTTTAGCGAAAGGATACTTGAAGGGAAAGATGTAACTCTGTGAGATGAATTAACACAACACAGAGCAGTTTCTCAGAAAGCTTCTTTCCAGTTTGGAACGGCAGATATTTCCTTTTTCACCATAGCCGTCTATGGGCTTCCAAATATCCCTTTGCCAATTCCACAAGAACAGCCTTAGCGCAAGGCTTCTTGAAGGGAAAGATTTAACTCTGTGAGATGAATTAACAGAACACAGAGCAGTTTCTCAGAAAGCTTCTTTCCAGTTTGGAACGCAAGATATTTCCTTTTTCACCGTAGCCCTCTATGGGCTTCCAAATATCCCTTTGCCAATTCCACAAGAACAGCCTTAGCGAAAGACTTCTTGAAGGGAAAGATGTAACTCTGTGAGATGAATTAACAGAACACAGAGCAATTTCTCAGAAGGCTTCTTTCCAGTTTGGAACGGAAGATATTTCCTTTTTCACCATAGCCCTCTATGGGCTTCCTAATATCCCTTTGCCAATTCCACAAGAACAGCCTTAGCGAAAGGCTTCTTGAAGGGAAAGATGTAACTCTGTGAGATGAATTAACAGAACACAGACCAGTTTCTAGAAAGCTTCTTTCCAGTTTTGAACGGAAGATAATTCCTTTTTCACAATAGCTCTATACGGGCTTCCAAATATCCCTTTTCCAATTCCAGAAGAACGGCCTTAACGAAAGGCTTCTTGAAGGGAAAGATGTAACTCTGTGAGACGAATTAACACGACACAGAGCAGTTTCTCAGAAAGCTTCTTTCCAGTTTTGAACGGCAGATATTTCCTTTTTCACCATAGCCGTCTATGGGCTTCCAAATATCCCTTTGCCAATTCCACAAGAACAGCCTTAGCGAAAGGCTTCTTGAAGGGAAAGATGTAACTCTGTGAGATGAATTAACACAACACAGAGCAGTTTCTCAGAAAGCTTCTTTCCAGTTTGGAACGGCAGATATTTCCTTTTTCACCATAGCCGTCTATGGGCTTCCAAATATCCCTTTGCCAATTCCACAAGAACAGCCTTAGCGAAAGGCTTCTTGAAGGGAAAGATGTAACTCTGTGAGATGAATTAACAGAACACAGAGCAATTTCTCAGAAAGCTTCTTTCCAGTTTGGAACGCAAGATATTTCCTTTTTCACCGTAGCCCTCTATGGGCTTCCAAATATCCCTTTGCCAATTCCACAAGAACAGCCTTAGCGAAAGGCTTCTTGAAGGGAAAGATGTAACTCTGTGAGATGAATTAACACAACACAGAGCAGTTTCTCAGAAAGCTTCTTTCCAGTTTGGAACGGAAGATATTTCCTTTTTCACCATAGCCCTCTAGGGGCTTCCAAATATCCCTTTGCCAATTCCACAAGAACAGCCTTAGCGAAAGGCTTCTTGAAGGGAAAGATGTAACTCTGTGAGATGAATTAACAGAGCACAGAGCAGTTTCTCAGAAAGCTTCTTTCCAGTTTGGAACGGAAGATATTTCCTTTTTCACCATAGCCCTCTATGGGCTTCCAAATATCCCTTTGCCAATTCCACAAGAACAGCCTTAGCGAAAGGCTTCTTGAAGGGAAAGATGTAACTCTGTGAGATGAATTAACAGAACACAGAGCAGTTTCTAGAAAGCTTCTTTCCAGTTTTGAACGGAAGATAATTCCTTTTTCAAAATAGCTCTCTACGGGCTTCCAAATATCCCTTTTCCAATTCCAGAAGAACGGCCTTAGCGAAAGGTTTTTTGAAGGAAAGATGTAACTCTGTGAGATGAATTAACAGAACACAGAGCAGTTTCTCAGAAAGCTTCTTTCCAGTTTTGAACGGAAGATATTGCCTTTTTCACCATAGCCCTCTAGGGGCTTCCAAATATCCCTTGGCCAATTCCACAAGAACAGCCTTAGCGAAAGGCTTCTTGAAGGGAAAGATGTAACTCTGTGAGATGAATTAATAGAACACAGAGCAGTTTCTCAGAAAGCTTCTTTCCAGTTTTGAACGGAAGATATTTCCTTTTTCACCATAGCCCTCTATGGGCTTCCAAATATCCCTTTGCCAATTCCACAAGAACAGCCTTAGCGAAAGGCTTCTTGAAGGGAATGATGTAACTCTGTGAGATGAATTAACAGAACACAGAGCATTTTCTCAGAATGCTTCTTTCCAGTTTTGAACGGAAGATAGTTCTTTTGTCACCATAGCCCTCGATGGGCTTCCAAATATCCCTTTACCAATTCCACAAGAACAGCCTTAGCGAAAGGCTTCTTGAAGGGAAAGATGTAACTCTGTGAGATGAATTAACAGAACACAGAGCAGTTTCTCAGAAAGTTTCTTTCCAGTTTTGAACGGAAGATATTTCCTTTTTCACCATAGCCCTCTATGGGCTTCCAAATATCCCTTTGCCAATTCCACAAGAACAGCCTTAGCGAAAGGCTTCTTGAAGGGAAAGATGTAGCTCTGTGAGATGAATTAACAGAACACAGAGCAGTTTCTCAGAAAGCTTCTTTCCAGTTTTGAACGCAAAATATTTCCTTTTTCACCGTAGCCTTCTATGGGCTTCCAAATATCCCTTTGCCAATTCCACATGAACAGCCTTAGCGAAAGGCTTCTTGAAGGGAAAGATGAAACTCTGTGAGATGAATTAACAGAACACAGAGCAGTTTCTCAGAACGCTTCTTTCCAGTTTTGAACGGAAGATATTTCCTTTTTCACCATAGCCCTCTATGGGCTTCTAAATATCCCTTTGCTAATTCCTCAAGAACAGCCTTAGCGAAAGGCTTCTTGAAGGGAAAGATGTAACTCTGTGAGATGAATTAACACAACACAGAGCAGTTTCTCAGAAAGCTTCTTTCCAGTTTTGATCGGAAGATATTTCCTTTATCACCATAGCTCTCTATGGGCTTCCAAATATCCCTTTGCCAATTCCACAAGAAGAGACTTAGCGAAAGGCTTCCTGAAGGGAAAGATGTAACTCTGTGAGATGAATTAACAGAACACAGAGCAGTTTCTCAGAAAGCTTCTTTCCAGTTTTGAACGCAAGATATTTCCTTTTTCACCGTAGCCCTCTATGGGCTTCCAAATATCCCTTTGCCAATTCCACAAGAATAGCCTTAGCGAAAGGCTTCTTGAAGGGAAAGATGTAACTCTGTGAGATGAATTAACAGAACACAGAGCAGTTTCTCAGAAAGCTTCTTTCCAGTTTGGAACGGAAGATATTTCCTTTTTCACCATAGCCCTCTAGGGGCTTCCAAATATCCCTTTGCCAATTCCACAAGAACAGCCTTAGCGAAAGGCTTCTTGAAGGGAAAGATGTAACTCTGTGAGATGAATTAACAGAACACAGAGCAGTTTCTCAGAAAGCTTCTTTCCAGTTTGGAACGGAAGATATTTCCTTCTTCACCATAGCCCTCTAAGGGCTTCCAAATATCCCTTTGCCAATTCCACAAGAACAGCCTTAGCGAAAGGCTTCTTGAAGGGAAAGATGTAACTCTGTGAGATGAATTAACAGAGCACAGAGCAGTTTCTCAGAAAGCTTCTTTCCAGTTTGGAACGGAAGATATTTCCTTTTTCACCATAGCCCTCTATGGGCTTCCAAATATCCCTTTGCCAATTCCACAAGAACAGCCTTAGCGAAAGGCTTCTTGAAGGGAAAGATGTAACTCTGTGAGATGAATTAACAGAACACAGAGCAGTTTCTAGAAAGCTTCTTTCCAGTTTTGAACGGAAGATAATTCCTTTTTCAAAATAGCTCTCTACGGGCTTCCAAATATCCCTTTTCCAATTCCAGAAGAACGGCCTTAGCGAAAGGTTTTTTGAAGGAAAGATGTAACTCTGTGAGATGAATTAACAGAACACAGAGCAGTTTCTCAGAAAGCTTCTTTCCAGTTTTGAACGGAAGATATTGCCTTTTTCACCATAGCCCTCTAGGGGCTTCCAAATATCCCTTGGCCAATTCCACAAGAACAGCCTTAGCGAAAGGCTTCTTGAAGGGAAAGATGTAACTCTGTGAGATGAATTAATAGAACACAGAGCAGTTTCTCAGAAAGCTTCTTTCCAGTTTTGAACGGAAGATATTTCCTTTTTCACCATAGCCCTCTATGGGCTTCCAAATATCCCTTTGCCAATTCCACAAGAACAGCCTTAGCGAAAGGCTTCTTGAAGGGAATGATGTAACTCTGTGAGATGAATTAACAGAACACAGAGCATTTTCTCAGAATGCTTCTTTCCAGTTTTGAACGGAAGATAGTTCTTTTGTCACCATAGCCCTCGATGGGCTTCCAAATATCCCTTTACCAATTCCACAAGAACAGCCTTAGCGAAAGGCTTCTTGAAGGGAAAGATGTAACTCTGTGAGATGAATTAACAGAACACAGAGCAGTTTCTCAGAAAGTTTCTTTCCAGTTTTGAACGGAAGATATTTCCTTTTTCACCATAGCCCTCTATGGGCTTCCAAATATCCCTTTGCCAATTCCACAAGAACAGCCTTAGCGAAAGGCTTCTTGAAGGGAAAGATGTAGCTCTGTGAGATGAATTAACAGAACACAGAGCAGTTTCTCAGAAAGCTTCTTTCCAGTTTTGAACGCAAAATATTTCCTTTTTCACCGTAGCCTTCTATGGGCTTCCAAATATCCCTTTGCCAATTCCACATGAACAGCCTTAGCGAAAGGCTTCTTGAAGGGAAAGATGAAACTCTGTGAGATGAATTAACAGAACACAGAGCAGTTTCTCAGAACGCTTCTTTCCAGTTTTGAACGGAAGATATTTCCTTTTTCACCATAGCCCTCTATGGGCTTCTAAATATCCCTTTGCTAATTCCTCAAGAACAGCCTTAGCGAAAGGCTTCTTGAAGGGAAAGATGTAACTCTGTGAGATGAATTAACACAACACAGAGCAGTTTCTCAGAAAGCTTCTTTCCAGTTTTGATCGGAAGATATTTCCTTTATCACCATAGCTCTCTATGGGCTTCCAAATATCCCTTTGCCAATTCCACAAGAAGAGACTTAGCGAAAGGCTTCCTGAAGGGAAAGATGTAACTCTGTGAGATGAATTAACAGAACACAGAGCAGTTTCTCAGAAAGCTTCTTTCCAGTTTTGAACGCAAGATATTTCCTTTTTCACCGTAGCCCTCTATGGGCTTCCAAATATCCCTTTGCCAATTCCACAAGAATAGCCTTAGCGAAAGGCTTCTTGAAGGGAAAGATGTAACTCTGTGAGATGAATTAACAGAACACAGAGCAGTTTCTCAGAAAGCTTCTTTCCAGTTTGGAACGGAAGATATTTCCTTTTTCACCATAGCCCTCTAGGGGCTTCCAAATATCCCTTTGCCAATTCCACAAGAACAGCCTTAGCGAAAGGCTTCTTGAAGGGAAAGATGTAACTCTGTGAGATGAATTAACAGAACACAGAGCAGTTTCTCAGAAAGCTTCTTTCCAGTTTGGAACGGAAGATATTTCCTTCTTCACCATAGCCCTCTAAGGGCTTCCAAATATCCCTTTGCCAATTCCACAAGAACAGCCTTAGCGAAAGGCTTCTTGAAGGGAAAGATGTAACTCTGTGAGATGAATTAACAGAACACAGAGCAGTTTCTAGAAAGCTTCTTTCCAGTTTTGAACGGAAGATAATTCCTTTTTCACAATAGCCCTCTATGGGCTTCCAAATATCCCTTTGCCAATTCCACAAGAACAGCCTTAGCGAAAGGCTTCTTGTAGGGAAAGATGTAACTCTGTGAGATGAATTAACAGAACACAGAGCATTTTCTCAGAATGCTTCTTTCCAGTTTTGAACGGAAGATATTTCTTTTGTCTACATAGCCCTCTATGGGCTTCCAAATATCCCTTTACCAATTCCACAAGAACAGCCTTAGCGAAAGGCTTCTTGAAGGGAAAGATGTAACTCTGTGAGATGAATTAACAGAACACAGAGCAGTTTCTCAGAAAGCTTCTTTCCAGTTTTGAACGGAAGATATTTCCTTTATCACCATAGCCCTCTATGAGCTTCCAAATATCCCTTTGACAATTCCACAAGAAGAGACTTAGCGAAAGGCTTCTTGAAGGGAAAGATGTAACTCTATGAGATGAATTAACAGAACACAGAGCAGTTTCTCAGAAAGCTTCTTTCCAGTTTTGAACGGAAGATATTTCCTTTTTCACCATAGCCCTCTATGGGCTTCCAAATATCCCTTTGCCAATTCCACAAGAACAGCCTTAGCGAAAGGATTCTTGAAGGGAAAGATGTAACTCTGTGAGATGAATTAACACAACACAGAGCAGTGTCTCAGAAAGCTTCTTTCCAGTTTGGAACGGCAGATATTTCCTTTTTCACCATAGCCGTCTATGGGCTTCCAAATATCCCTTTGCCAATTCCACAAGAACAGCCTTAGCGAAAGGCTTCTTGAAGGGAAAGATGTAACTCTGTGAGATGAATTAACAGAACACAGAGCAGTTTCTCAGAAAGCTTCTTTCCAGTTTGGAACGGAAGATATTTCCTTCTTCACCATAGCCCTCTAAGGGCTTCCAAATATCCCTTTGCCAATTCCACAAGAACAGCCTTAGCGAAAGGCTTCTTGAAGGGAAAGATGTAACTCTGTGAGATGAATTAACAGAACACAGAGCAGTTTCTAGAAAGCTTCTTTCCAGTTTTGAACGGAAGATAATTCCTTTTTCACAATAGCCCTCTATGGGCTTCCAAATATCCCTTTGCCAATTCCACAAGAACAGCCTTAGCGAAAGGCTTCTTGTAGGGAAAGATGTAACTCTGTGAGATGAATTAACAGAACACAGAGCATTTTCTCAGAATGCTTCTTTCCAGTTTTGAACGGAAGATATTTCTTTTGTCTACATAGCCCTCTATGGGCTTCCAAATATCCCTTTACCAATTCCACAAGAACAGCCTTAGCGAAAGGCTTCTTGAAGGGAAAGATGTAACTCTGTGAGATGAATTAACAGAACACAGAGCAGTTTCTCAGAAAGCTTCTTTCCAGTTTTGAACGGAAGATATTTCCTTTATCACCATAGCCCTCTATGAGCTTCCAAATATCCCTTTGACAATTCCACAAGAAGAGACTTAGCGAAAGGCTTCTTGAAGGGAAAGATGTAACTCTATGAGATGAATTAACAGAACACAGAGCAGTTTCTCAGAAAGCTTCTTTCCAGTTTTGAACGGAAGATATTTCCTTTTTCACCATAGCCCTCTATGGGCTTCCAAATATCCCTTTGCCAATTCCACAAGAACAGCCTTAGCGAAAGGATTCTTGAAGGGAAAGATGTAACTCTGTGAGATGAATTAACACAACACAGAGCAGTGTCTCAGAAAGCTTCTTTCCAGTTTTGAACGGAAGATATTTCCTTTTTCATCATAGCCCTCTATGGGCTTCCAAATATCCCTTTGCCAATTCCGCAAAAACAGCCTTAGCGAAAGGCTTCTTGAAGGGAAAGATGTAACTCTGAGATGAATTAACAGAACACAGAGCAGTTTCTCAGAAAGCTTCTCTCCAGTTTTGAACGGTAGATATTTCCTTTTTCACCATAGCCCTCTACGGGCTTCCAAATATCCCTTTTCCATTTCCACAAGAACGGCCTTAGCGAAAGGCTTTTTGAAGGGAAAGACGTAACTCTGTGAGACGAATTAACGGAACACAGAGCAGTTTCTCAGAAAGCTTCTTTCCAGTTTTGAACGGAAGTTATTTCCTTTTTCACCATAGCCGTCTATGGGCTTCCAACTATACCTTTGCCAATTCCACAAGAACAGCCTTAGCGAAAGGCTTCCTGAAGGGAAAGATGTAACTCTGTGAGATGAATTAACAGAACACAGAGCAGTTTCTCAGAAAGCTTCTTTCCAGTTTTGAACGCAAGATATTTCCTTTTTCACCGTAGCCCTCTATGGGCTTCCAAATATCCCTTTGCCAATTCCACAAGAATAGCCTTAGCGAAAGGCTTCTTGAAGGGAAAGATGTAACTCTGTGAGATGAATTAACAGAACACAGAGCAGTTTCTCAGAAAGCTTCTTTCCAGTTTGGAACGGAAGATATTTCCTTTTTCACCATAGCCCTCTAGGGGCTTCCAAATATCCCTTTGCCAATTCCACAAGAACAGCCTTAGCGAAAGGCTTCTTGAAGGGAAAGATGTAACTCTGTGAGATGAATTAACAGAACACAGAGCAGTTTCTCAGAAAGCTTCTTTCCAGTATGGAACGGAAGATATTTCCTTCTTCACCATAGCCCTCTAAGGGCTTCCAAATATCCCTTTGCCAATTGCACAAGAACAGCCTTAGCGAAAGGCTTCTTGAAGGGAAAGATGTAACTCTGTGAGATGAATTAACAGAACACAGAGCAGTTTCTAGAAAGCTTCTTTCCAGTTTTGAACGGAAGATAATTCCTTTTTCACAATAGCCCTCTATGGGCTTCCAAATATCCCTTTACCAATTCCACAAGAACAGCCTTAGCGAAAGGCTTCTTGAAGGGAAAGATGTAACTCTGTGAGATGAATTAACAGAACACAGAGCAGTTTCTCAGAAAGCTTCTTTCCAGTTTTGAACGGAAGATATTTCCTTTATCACCATAGCCCTCTATGAGCTTCCAAATATCCCTTTGACAATTCCACAAGAAGAGACTTAGCGAAAGGCTTCTTGAAGGGAAAGATGTAACTCTATGAGATGAATTAACAGAACACAGAGCAGTTTCTCAGAAAGCTTCTTTCCAGTTTTGAACGGAAGATATTTCCTTTTTCACCATAGCCCTCTATGGGCTTCCAAATATCCCTTTGCCAATTCCACAAGAACAGCCTTAGCGAAAGGATTCTTGAAGGGAAAGATGTAACTCTGTGAGATGAATTAACACAACACAGAGCAGTGTCTCAGAAAGCTTCTTTCCAGTTTGGAACGGCAGATATTTCCTTTTTCACCATAGCCGTCTATGGGCTTCCAAATATCCCTTTGCCAATTCCACAAGAACAGCCTTAGCGAAAGGCTTCTTGAAGGGAAAGATGTAACTCTGTGAGATGAATTAACAGAACACAGAGCAGTTTCTCAGAAAGCTTCTTTCCAGTTTTGAACGCAAGATATTTCCTTTTTCACCGTAGCCCTCTATGGGCTTCCAATTATCCCTTTGCCAATTCCACAAGAACAGCCTTAGCGAAAGGCTTCTTGAAGGTAAAGATGTAACTCTGTGAGATGAATTAACAGAACACAGAGCAGTTTCTCAGAAAGCTTCTTTCCAGTTTTGAACGGAAGATATTTCCTTTTTCACCATAGCCCTCTATGGGCTTCCAAATATCCCTTTGCCAATTCCACAAAAACAAACTTAGCGAAAGGCTTCTTGAAGGGAAAGATGTAACTCTGTGAGATGAATTAACAGAACACAGAGCAGTTTCTCAGAAAGCTTCTTTCCAGTTTTGAACGGAAGATATTTCCTTTTTCATCATAGCCCTCTATGGGCTTCCAAATATCCCTTTGCCAATTCCACAAGAACAGCCTTAGCGAAAGGCTTCTTGAAGGGAAAGATGTAACTCTGTGAGATGAATTAACAGAACACAGAGCAGTTTCTCAGAAAGCTTCTTTCCAGTTTGGAACGGAAGATATTTCCTTTTTCACCATAGCCCTCTATGGGCTTCCAAATATCCCTTTGCCAATTCCACAAGAAGAGCCTTAGCGAAAGGCTTCTTGAAGGGAAAGATGTAACTCTGTGAGATGAATTAACAGAACACAGAGCAGTTTCTCAGAAAGCTTCTTTCCAGTTTTGAACGGAAGATATTTCCTTTTTTCATCATAGCCCTCTATGGGCTTCCAAATATCCCTTTGCCAATTCCGCAAAAACAGCCTTCGCGAAAGGCTTCTTGAAGGGAAAGATGTAACTCTGAGATGAATTAACAGAACACAGAGCAGTTTCTCAGAAAGCTTCTCTCCAGTTTTGAACGGAAGATATTTCCTTTTTCACCATAGCCCTCTACGGGCTTCCAAATATCCCTTTTCCATTTCCACAAGAACGGCCTTAGCGAAAGGCTTTTTGAAGGGAAAGACGTAACTCTGTGAGACGAATTAACGGAACACAGAGCAGTTTCTCAGAAAGCTTCTTTCCAGTTTTGAACGGAAGTTATTTCCTTTTTCACCATAGCCGTCTATGGGCTTCCAACTATACCTTTGCCAATTCCACAAGAACAGCCTTAGCGAAAGGCTTCTTGAAGGGAAAGATGTAACTCTGTGAGATGAATTAACACAAAACAGAGCAGTTTCTCAGAAAGCTTCTTTCCAGTTTGGAACGGCAGATATTTCCTTTTTCACCCTAGCCGTCTATGGGCTTCCAAATATCCCTTTGCCAATTCCACACGAACAGCCTTAGCGAAAGGCTTCTTGAAGGGAAAGATGTAACTCTGTGAGATGAATTAACAGAACACAGAGCAGTTTCTCAGAAAGCTTCTTTCCAGTTTTGAACGCAAGATATTTCCTTTTTCACCGTAGCCCTCTATGGGCTTCCAAATATCCCTTTGCCAATTCCACAAGAACAGCCTTAGCGAAAGGCTTCTTGAAGGGAAAGATGTAACTCTGTGAGATGAATTAACAGAACACAGAGCAGTTTCTCAGAAAGCTTCTTTCCAGTTTTGAACGGAAGATATTTCCTTTTTCACCATAGCTCTCTATGGGCTTCCAAATATCCCTTTGCCAATTCCACAAGAACAGCCTTAGCGAAAGGCTTCTTGAAGGAAAGATGTAACTCTGTGAGATGAATTAACAGAACACAGAGCAGTTTCTCAGAAAGCTTCTTTCCAGTTTTGAACGGAAGATATTTCCTTTTTCATCATAGCCCTCTATGGGCTTCGAAATATCCCTTTGCCAATTCCACAAGAACAGCCTTAGCGAAAGGCTTCTTGAAGGGAAAGATGTAACTCTGTGAGATGAATTAACAGAACACAGAGCAGTTTCTCAGAAAGCTTCTTTCCAGTTTGGAACGGAAGGTATTTCCTTTTTCACCATAGCCGTCTATGGGCTTCCAAATATCCCTTTGCCAATTCCACAAGAACAGCCTTAGCGAAAGGCTTCTTGAAGGGAAAGATGTAACTCTGTGAGATGAATTAACAGAACACAGAGCAGTTTCTCAGAAAGCTTCTTTCCAGTTTTGAACGCAAGATATTTCCTTTTTCACCGTAGCCCTCTATGGGCTTCCAATTATCCCTTTGCCAATTCCACAAGAACAGCCTTAGCGAAAGGCTTCTTGAAGGTAAAGATGTAACTCTGTGAGATGAATTAACAGAACACAGAGCAGTTTCTCAGAAAGCTTCTTTCCAGTTTTGAACGGAAGATATTTCCTTTTTCACCATAGCCCTCTATGGGCTTCCAAATATCCCTTTGCCAATTCCACAAAAACAAACTTAGCGAAAGGCTTCTTGAAGGGAAAGATGTAACTCTGTGAGATGAATTAACAGAACACAGAGCAGTTTCTCAGAAAGCTTCTTTCCAGTTTTGAACGGAAGATATTTCCTTTTTCACCATAGCCCTCTATGGGCTTCCAAATATCCCTTTGCCAATTCCACAAGAACAGCCTTAGCGAAAGGCTTCTTGAAGGGAAAGATGTAACTCTGTGAGATGAATTAACAGAACACAGAGCAGTTTCTCAGAAAGCTTCTTTCCAGTTTGGAACGGAAGATATTTCCTTTTTCACCATAGCCCTCTATGGGCTTCCAAATATCCCTTTGCCAATTCCACAAGAAGAGCCTTAGCGAAAGGCTTCTTGAAGGGAAAGATGTAACTCTGTGAGATGAATTAACAGAACACAGAGCAGTTTCTCAGAAAGCTTCTTTCCAGTTTTGAACGGAAGATATTTCCTTTTTTCATCATAGCCCTCTATGGGCTTCCAAATATCCCTTTGCCAATTCCGCAAAAACAGCCTTCGCGAAAGGCTTCTTGAAGGGAAAGATGTAACTCTGAGATGAATTAACAGAACACAGAGCAGTTTCTCAGAAAGCTTCTCTCCAGTTTTGAACGGAAGATATTTCCTTTTTCACCATAGCCCTCTACGGGCTTCCAAATATCCCTTTTCCATTTCCACAAGAACGGCCTTAGCGAAAGGCTTTTTGAAGGGAAAGACGTAACTCTGTGAGACGAATTAACGGAACACAGAGCAGTTTCTCAGAAAGCTTCTTTCCAGTTTTGAACGGAAGTTATTTCCTTTTTCACCATAGCCGTCTATGGGCTTCCAACTATACCTTTGCCAATTCCACAAGAACAGCCTTAGCGAAAGGCTTCTTGAAGGGAAAGATGTAACTCTGTGAGATGAATTAACACAAAACAGAGCAGTTTCTCAGAAAGCTTCTTTCCAGTTTGGAACGGCAGATATTTCCTTTTTCACCCTAGCCGTCTATGGGCTTCCAAATATCCCTTTGCCAATTCCACACGAACAGCCTTAGCGAAAGGCTTCTTGAAGGGAAAGATGTAACTCTGTGAGATGAATTAACAGAACACAGAGCAGTTTCTCAGAAAGCTTCTTTCCAGTTTTGAACGCAAGATATTTCCTTTTTCACCGTAGCCCTCTATGGGCTTCCAAATATCCCTTTGCCAATTCCACAAGAACAGCCTTAGCGAAAGGCTTCTTGAAGGGAAAGATGTAACTCTGTGAGATGAATAAACAGAACACAGAGCAGTTTCTCAGAAAGCTTCTTTCCAGTTTTGAACGGAAGATATTTCCTTTTTCACCATAGCTCTCTATGGGCTTCCAAATATCCCTTTGCCAATTCCACAAGAACAGCCTTAGCGAAAGGCTTCTTGAAGGAAAGATGTAACTCTGTGAGATGAATTAACAGAACACAGAGCAGTTTCTCAGAAAGCTTCTTTCCAGTTTTGAACGGAAGATATTTCCTTTTTCATCATAGCCCTCTATGGGCTTCGAAATATCCCTTTGCCAATTCCACAAGAACAGCCTTAGCGAAAGGCTTCTTGAAGGGAAAGATGTAACTCTGTGAGATGAATTAACAGAACACAGAGCAGTTTCTCAGAAAGCTTCTTTCCAGTTTGGAACGGAAGGTATTTCCTTTTTCACCATAGCCCTCTATGGGCTTCCAAATATCCCTTTGGCAATTCCACAAGAACAGCCTTAGCGAAAGGCTTCTTGAAGGGAAAGATGTAACTCTGTGAGATGAATTAACAGAACACAGAGCAGTTTCTCAGAAAGCTTCTTTCCAGTTTGGAACGGAAGATATTTCCTTTTTCACCATAGCCCTCTATGGGCTTCCAAATATCCCTTTGCCAATTCCACAAGAACAGCCTTAGCGAAAGGCTTCTTGAAGGGAAAGATGTAACTCTGTGAGATGAATTAACAGAACACAGAGCAGTTTCTAGAAAGCTTCTTTCCAGTTTTGAACGGAAGATAATTCCTTTTTCACAATAGCTCTCTACGGGCTTCCAAATATCCCTTTTCCAATTCCAGAAGAACGGCCTTAGCGAAAGGTTTTTTGAAGGGAAAGATGTAACTCTGTGAGATGAATTAACAGAACACAGAGCAGTTTCTCAGAAAGCTTCTTTCCAGTTTTGAACGGAAGATATTTCCTTTTTCACCATAGCCCTCTAGGGGCTTCCAAATATCCCTTTGCCAATTCCACAAGAACAGCCTTAGAGAAAGGCTTCTTGAAGGGAAAGATGTAACTCTGTGAGATGAATTAACAGAACACAGAGCAGTTTCTCAGAAAGCTTCTTTCCAGTTTGGAACGGAAGATATTTCCTTTTTCACCATAGCCCTCTATGGGCTTCCAAATATCCCTTTGCCAATTCCACAAGAACAGCCTTAGCGAAAGGCTTCCTGAAGGGAAAGATGTAACTCTGTGAGATGAATTAACAGAACACAGAGCAGTTTCTCAGAAAGCTTCTTTCCAGTTTTGAACGCAAGATATTTCCTTTTTCACCGTAGCCCTCTATGGGCTTCCAAATATCCCTTTGCCAATTCCACAAGAATAGCCTTAGCGAAAGGCTTCTTGAAGGGAAAGATGTAACTCTGTGAGATGAATTAACAGAACACAGAGCAGTTTCTCAGAAAGCTTCTTTCCAGTTTGGAACGGAAGATATTTCCTTTTTCACCATAGCCCTCTAGGGGCTTCCAAATATCCCTTTGCCAATTCCACAAGAACAGCCTTAGCGAAAGGCTTCTTGAAGGGAAAGATGTAACTCTGTGAGATGAATTAACAGAACACAGAGCAGTTTCTCAGAAAGCTTCTTTCCAGTTTGGAACGGAAGATATTTCCTTCTTCACCATAGCCCTCTAAGGGCTTCCAAATATCCCTTTGCCAATTCCACAAGAACAGCCTTAGCGAAAGGCTTCTTGAAGGGAAAGATGTAACTCTGTGAGATGAATTAACAGAACACAGAGCAGTTTCTAGAAAGCTTCTTTCCAGTTTTGAACGGAAGATAATTCCTTTTTCACAATAGCCCTCTATGGGCTTCCAAATATCCCTTTGCCAATTCCACAAGAACAGCCTTAGCGAAAGGCTTCTTGAAGGGAAAGATGTAACTCTGTGAGATGAATTAACAGAACACAGAGCATTTTCTCAGAATGCTTCTTTCCAGTTTTGAACGGAAGATATTTCTTTTGTCTCCATAGCCCTCTATGGGCTTCCAAATATCCCTTTACCAATTCCACAAGAACAGCCTTAGCGAAAGGCTTCTTGAAGGGAAAGATGTAACTCTGTGAGATGAATTAACAGAACACAGAGCAGTTTCTCAGAAAGCTTCTTTCCAGTTTTGAACGGAAGATATTTCCTTTATCACCATAGCCCTCTATGAGCTTCCAAATATCCCTTTGACAATTCCACAAGAAGAGACTTAGCGAAAGGCTTCTTGAAGGGAAAGATGTAACTCTATGAGATGAATTAACAGAACACAGAGCAGTTTCTCAGAAAGCTTCTTTCCAGTTTTGAACGGAAGATATTTCCTTTTTCACCATAGCCCTCTATGGGCTTCCAAATATCCCTTTGCCAATTCCACAAGAACAGCCTTAGCGAAAGGATTCTTGAAGGGAAAGATGTAACTCTGTGAGATGAATTAACACAACACAGAGCAGTGTCTCAGAAAGCTTCTTTCCAGTTTGGAACGGCAGATATTTCCTTTTTCACCATAGCCGTCTATGGGCTTCCAAATATCCCTTTGCCAATTCCACAAGAACAGCCTTAGCGAAAGGCTTCTTGAAGGGAAAGATGTAACTCTGTGAGATGAATTAACAGAACACAGAGCAGTTTCTCAGAAAGCTTCTTTCCAGTTTTGAACGCAAGATATTTCCTTTTTCACCGTAGCCCTCTATGGGCTTCCAATTATCCCTTTGCCAATTCCACAAGAACAGCCTTAGCGAAAGGCTTCTTGAAGGTAAAGATGTAACTCTGTGAGATGAATTAACAGAACACAGAGCAGTTTCTCAGAAAGCTTCTTTCCAGTTTTGAACGGAAGATATTTCCTTTTTCACCATAGCCCTCTATGGGCTTCCAAATATCCCTTTGCCAATTCCACAAAAACAAACTTAGCGAAAGGCTTCTTGAAGGGAAAGATGTAACTCTGTGAGATGAATTAACAGAACACAGAGCAGTTTCTCAGAAAGCTTCTTTCCAGTTTTGAACGGAAGATATTTCCTTTTTCATCATAGCCCTCTATGGGCTTCCAAATATCCCTTTGCCAATTCCACAAGAACAGCCTTAGCGAAAGGCTTCTTGAAGGGAAAGATGTAACTCTGTGAGATGAATTAACAGAACACAGAGCAGTTTCTCAGAAAGCTTCTTTCCAGTTTGGAACGGAAGATATTTCCTTTTTCACCATAGCCCTCTATGGGCTTCCAAATATCCCTTTGCCAATTCCACAAGAAGAGCCTTAGCGAAAGGCTTCTTGAAGGGAAAGATGTAACTCTGTGAGATGAATTAACAGAACACAGAGCAGTTTCTCAGAAAGCTTCTTTCCAGTTTTGAACGGAAGATATTTCCTTTTTTCATCATAGCCCTCTATGGGCTTCCAAATATCCCTTTGCCAATTCCGCAAAAACAGCCTTAGCGAAAGGCTTCTTGAAGGGAAAGATGTAACTCTGAGATGAATTAACAGAACACAGAGCAGTTTCTCAGAAAGCTTCTCTCCAGTTTTGAACGGAAGATATTTCCTTTTTCACCATAGCCCTCTACGGGCTTCCAAATATCCCTTTTCCATTTCCACAAGAACGGCCTTAGCGAAAGGCTTTTTGAAGGGAAAGACGTAACTCTGTGAGACGAATTAACGGAACACAGAGCAGTTTCTCAGAAAGCTTCTTTCCAGTTTTGAACGGAAGTTATTTCCTTTTTCACCATAGCCGTCTATGGGCTTCCAACTATACCTTTGCCAATTCCACAAGAACAGCCTTAGCGAAAGGCTTCTTGAAGGGAAAGATGTAACTCTGTGAGATGAATTAACACAAAACAGAGCAGTTTCTCAGAAAGCTTCTTTCCAGTTTGGAACGGCAGATATTTCCTTTTTCACCATAGCCGTCTATGGGCTTCCAAATAATCCTTTGCCAATTCCACACGAACAGCCTTAGCGAAAGGCTTCTTGAAGGGAAAGATGTAACTCTGTGAGATGAATTAACAGAACACAGAGCAGTTTCTCAGAAAGCTTCTTTCCAGTTTTGAACGCAAGATATTTCCTTTTTCACCGTAGCCCTCTATGGGCTTCCAAATATCCCTTTGCCAATTCCACAAGAACAGCCTTAGCGAAAGGCTTCTTGAAGGGAAAGATGTAACTCTGTGAGATGAATTAACAGAACACAGAGCAGTTTCTCAGAAAGCTTCTTTCCAGTTTTGAACGGAAGATATTTCCTTTTTCACCATAGCTCTCTATGGGCTTCCAAATATCCCTTTGCCAATTCCACAAGAACAGCCTTAGCGAAAGGCTTCTTGAAGGAAAGATGTAACTCTGTGAGATGAATTAACAGAACACAGAGCAGTTTCTCAGAAAGCTTCTTTCCAGTTTTGAACGGAAGATATTTCCTTTTTCATCATAGCCCTCTATGGGCTTCGAAATATCCCTTTGCCAATTCCACAAGAACAGCCTTAGCGAAAGGCTTCTTGAAGGGAAAGATGTAACTCTGTGAGATGAATTAACAGAACACAGAGCAGTTTCTCAGAAAGCTTCTTTACAGTTTGGAACGGAAGGTATTTCCTTTTTCACCATAGCCCTCTATGGGCTTCCAAATATCCCTTTGGCAATTCCACAAGAACAGCCTTAGCGAAAGGCTTCTTGAAGGGAAAGATGTAACTCTGTGAGATGAATTAACAGAACACAGAGCAGTTTCTCAGAAAGCTTCTTTCCAGTTTGGAACGGAAGATATTTCCTTTTTCACCATAGCCCTCTATGGGCTTCCAAATATCCCTTTGCCAATTCCACAAGAACAGCCTTAGCGAAAGGCTTCTTGAAGGGAAAGATGTAACTCTGTGAGATGAATTAACAGAACACAGAGCAGTTTCTAGAAAGCTTCTTTCCAGTTTTGAACGGAAGATAATTCCTTTTTCACAATAGCTCTCTACGGGCTTCCAAATATCCCTTTTCCAATTCCAGAAGAACGGCCTTAGCGAAAGGTTTTTTGAAGGGAAAGATGTAACTCTGTGAGATGAATTAACAGAACACAGAGCAGTTTCTCAGAAAGCTTCTTTCCAGTTTTGAACGGAAGATATTTCCTTTTTCACCATAGCCCTCTAGGGGCTTCCAAATATCCCTTTGCCAATTCCACAAGAACAGCCTTAGAGAAAGGCTTCTTGAAGGGAAAGATGTAACTCTGTGAGATGAATTAACAGAACACAGAGCAGTTTCTCAGAAAGCTTCTTTCCAGTTTGGAACGGAAGATATTTCCTTTTTCACCATAGCCCTCTATGGGCTTCCAAATATCCCTTTGCCAATTCCACAAGAACAGCCTTAGCGAAAGGCTTCTTGAAGGGAAAGATGTAACTCTGTGAGATGAATTAACAGAACACAGAGCAGTTTCTCAGAAAGCTTCTTTCCAGTTTGGAACGGCAGATATTTCCTTTTTCACCATAGCCGTCTATGGGCTTCCAAATATCCCTTTGCCAAATCCACAAGAACAGCCTTAGCGAAAGGCTTCTTGAAGGGAAAGATGTAACTCTGTGAGATGAATTAACAGAACACAGAGCAGTTTCTCAGAAAGCTTCTTTCCAGTTTGGAACGCAAGATATTTCCTTTTTCACCGTAGCCCTCTATGGGCTTCCAAATATCCCTTTGCCAATTCCACAAGAACAGCCTTAGCGAAAGGCTTCTTGAAGGTAAAGATGTAACTCTGTTAGATGAATTAACAGAACACAGAGCAGTTTCTCAGAAAGCTTCTTTCCAGTTTTGAACGGAAGATATTTCCTTTTTCACCATAGCCCTCTATGGGCTTCCAAATATCCCTTTGCCAATTCCACAAGAAGATCCTTAGCGAAAGGCTTCTTGAAGGGAAAGATGTAATTCTGTGAGATGAATTAACACAACACAGAGCAGTTTCTCAGAAAGCTTCTTTCCAGTTTTGAATGGAAGATATTTCCTTTTTCATCAGAGCCCTCTATGGGCTTCCAAATATCCCTTTGCCAATTCCACAAGAACAACCTTAGCGAAAGGCTTCTTGAGGGAAAGGTGTAACTCTGTGAGATGAATTAACAGAACACAGAGCAGGTTCTCAGAAAGCTTCTTTCCAGTTTGGAACGGAAGATATTTCCTTTTTCACCATAGCCCTCTATGGGCTTCCAAATATCCCTTTGCCAATTCCACAAGAACAGCCTTAGCGAAAGGCTTCTTGAAGGGAAAGATGTAACTCTGTGAGATGAATTAACAGAACACAGAGCAGTTTCTCAGAAAGCTTCTTTCCAGTTTTGAACGGAAGATATTTCCTTTTTTCATCATAGCCCTCTATGGGCTTCCAAATATCTCTTTGCCAATTCCACAAGAACAGCCTTAGCGAAAGGCTTCTTGAAGGGAAAGATGTAACTCTGAGATGAATTAACAGATCACAGAGCAGTTTCTCAGAAAGCTTCTCTCCAGTTTTGAACGGAAGATATTTCCTTTTTCACCATAGCCCTCTACGGGCTTCCAAATATCCCTTTTCCATTTCCACAAGAACGGCATTAGCGAAAGGCTTTTTGAAGGAAAAGACGTAACTCTGTGAGATGAATTAACAGAACACAGAGCAGTTTCTCAGAAAGCTTCTTTCCAGTTTTGAACGCAAGATATTTCCTTTTTCACCGTAGCCCTCTGTGGGCTTCCAAATATCCCTTTGCTAATTCCACAAGAACAGCCTTAGCGAAAGGCTTCTTGAAGGGAAAGATGTAACTCTGTGAGATGAATTAACAGAACACAGAGCAGTTTCTCAGAAAGCTTCTTTCCAGTTTTGAACGGAAGATATTTCCCTTTTCACCATAGCCCTCTATGGGCTTCCAAATATCCCTTTGCCAATTCCACAAGAACAGCCTTAGCGAAAGGCTTCCTGAAGGAAAGATGTAACTCTGTGAGATGAATTAACAGAACACAGAGCAGTTTCTCAGAAAGCTTCTTTCCAGTTTTGAACGGAAGATATTGCCTTTTTCACCATAGCCCTCTATGGGCTTCCAAATATCCCTTTGCCAATTCCACAAGAACAGCCTTAGCGAAAGGCTTCTTGAAGGGAAAGATGTAACTCTGTGAGATGAATTAACAGAACACAGAGCAGTTTCTCAGAAAGATTCTTTCCAGTTTTGAACGCAAGATATTTCCTTTTTCACCGTAGCCCTCTATGGGCTTCCAAATATCCCTTTGCCAATTCCACAAGAACAGCCTTAGCGAAAGGCTTCTTGAAGGGAAAGATGTAACTCTGTGAGATGAATTAACAGAACACAGAGCAGTTTCTCAGGAAGCTTCTTTCCGGTTTTGAACGGAAGATATTTCCTTTTTCATCATAGCCCTCTATGGGCTTCGAAAAATCCCTTTGCCAATTCAACAAGAACCGCCTTAGCGAAAGGCTTCTTGAAGGGAAAGATGTAACTCTGTGAGATGAATTAACAGAACACAGAGCAGTTTCTCAGAAAGCTTCTTTCCAGTTTTGAACGGAAGGTATTTCCTTTTTCACCATAGCCCTCTACGGGCTTCCAAATATCCCTTTTCCAATTCCACAAGAACGGCCTTAGCGAAAGGCTTTTTGAAGGGAAAGATGTAACTCTGTGAGATGAATTAACGGAACACAGAGCAGTTTCTCAGAAAGCTTCTTTCCAGTTTTGAACGGAAGTTATTTCCTTTTTCACCATAGCCGTCTATGGGCTTCCAACAATACCTTTGACCATTTCCACAAGAACAGCCTTAGCGAAAGGTTTCTTGAAGGGAAAGATGTAACACTGTGAGATGAATTAACAGAACACAGAGCAGTTTCTCAGAAAGATTCTTTCCAGTATTGAACAGAAAATATTTCCTTTTTCACCATAGCCCTCTATCTGCTTCCAAATATCCCTTTGCCAATTCCACAAGAACAGCCTTAGCGAAAGGCTTCTTGACGGGAAAGATGTAACTCTGTGAGATGAATTAACAGAACTCAGAGCAGTTTCTCAGAAAGCTTCTTTCCAGTTTTGAACGGAAGATATTTCCTTTTTCACCATAGCCTTCTATGGGCTTCCAAATAAACCTTTGCCAATTCCACAAGAACAGCCTTAGCGAAAGGCTTCTTGAAGGGAAAGATGTAACTCTGTGAGATGAATTAACAGAACACAGAGCAGTTTCTCAGAAAGCTTGTTTCCAGCTTTCAACGGAAGATATTCCCTTTTTCACCATAGCCCTCTATGGGCTTCCAAATATCCCTTTGCCAATTCCACAAGAACAGCCTTAGCGAACGGCTTCTTGAAGGGAAAGATGTAACTCTGTGAGATGAATTAACAGAACACAGAGCAGTTTCTCAGAAAACTTCTTTCCAGTTTTGAACGGAAGATATTTCCTTTATCACCGTAGCCCTCTATGGGCTTCCAAATATCCCTTTGCCAATTCCACAAGAAGATCCTTAGCGAAAGGCTTCTTAAAGGGAAAGATGTAACTCTGTGAGATGAATTAACGGAACACAGAGCAGTTTCTCAGAAAGCTTCTTTCCAGTTTTGAACGGAAGATATTTCCTTTTTCACCTTAGCCCTCTATGGGCTTCCAAATACCCTTTGCCAATTCCACAAGAACAGCCTTAGCGAAAGGCTTCTAGAAGGGAAAGATGTAACCCTTTGACTTGAATTAACAGAACACAGAGCAGTTTCTCAGAAAGCTTCTTTCCAGTTTTGAACGGAAGATATTTCCCTTTTCACCATAGCCCTCTACGGGCTTCCAAATATCCCTTTGCCAATTCCACAAGAACAGCCTTAGCGAAAGGCTTCTTGAAGGGAAAGATGTAACTCTGTGAGATCAATTAACAGAACACAGAGCAGTTTCTCAGAAAGCTTCTTTCCAGTTTGGAACGGAAGATATTTCCTTTTTCACCATAGACCTCTATGGGCTTCCAAATATCCCTTTGCCAATTCCACAAGAACAGCCTTAGCGAAAGGCTTCTTGAAGGGAAAGATGTAACTCTGTGAGATGAATTAACAGAACACAGAGCAGTTTCTCAGAAAGCTTCTTTCCAGTTTGGAACGGAAGATATTTCCTTTTTCACCATAGCCCTCTATGGGCTTTCTAATATCCCTTTGCCAATTCCACAAGAACAGCCTTAGCGAAAGGCTTCTTGAAGGGAAAGATGTAACTCTGTGAGATGAATTAACAGAACACAGACCAGTTTCTAGAAAGCTTCTTTAAAGTTTTGAACGGAAGATATTTCCTTTATCACCATAGCCCTCTATGGGCTTCCAAATATCCCTTTGCCAATTCCACAAGAAGATCCTTAGCGAAAGGCTTCTTGAAGGGAAAGATGTAACTCTGTGAGATGAATTAACGAACACAGAGCAGTTTCTCAGAAAGCTTCTTTCCAGTTTTGAACGGAAGATATTTCCTTTTTCACCATAGCCCTCTATGGGCTTCCAAATATCCCTTTGCCAATTCCACAAGAACAGCCTTAGGGAAAGGCTTCTTGAAGGGAAAGATGTAACTCTGTGAGATGAATTAATGGAACACAGAGCAGTTTCTCAGAAAGCTTCTTTCCAGTTTTGAACGGAAGATATTTCTTTTGTCACCATAGCCTTCTATGGGCTTCCAAATATCCCTTTGCCAATTCCACAAGAACAGCCTTAGCGAACGGCTTCTTGAAGGGAAAGATGTAACTTTGTGAGATGAATTAACAGAACACAGAGCAGTTTCTCAGAAAGCTTCTTTCCAGTTTTGAACGCAAGATATTTCCTTTTTCACCGTAGCCCTCTATGGGCTTCCAAATATCCCTTTGCCAATTCCACAAGAACAGCCTTAGCAAAAGGCTTCTTGAAGGGAAAGATGTAACTCTGTGAGATGAATTAACAGAACACAGAGCAGTTTCTCAGAAAGCTTCTTTCCAGTTTGGAACGGAAGATATTTCCTTTTTCACCATAGACCTCTATGGGCTTCCAAATATCCCTTTGCCAATTCCACAAGAACAGCCTTAGCGAAAGGCTTCTTGAAGGGAAAGATGTAACTCTGTGAGATGAATTAACAGAACACAGAGCAGTTTCTCAGAAAGCTTCTTTCCAGTTTGGAACGGAAGATATTTCCTTTTTCACCATAGCCCTCTATGGGCTTTCTAATATCCCTTTGCCAATTCCACAAGAACAGCCTTAGCGAAAGGCTTCTTGAAGGGAAAGATGTAACTCTGTGAGATGAATTAACAGAACACAGACCAGTTTCTAGAAAGCTTCTTTAAAGTTTTGAACGGAAGATGATTCCTTTTTCACAATAGCTCTCTACGGGCTTCCAAATATCCCTTTTCCAATTCCACAAGAACGGCCTTAGCGAAAGGTTTTTTGAAGGGAAAGATGTACCTCTGTGAGATGAATTAACAGAACACAGAGCAGTTTCTCAGAAAGCTTCTTTCCAGTGTTGAACGGAAGATATTTCCTTTTTCACCATAGCCGTCTATGGGCTTCCAAATATCACTTTGGCAATTCCACAAGAACAGCCTTAGCGAAAGGCTTCTTGAAGGCAAAGATGTAACTCAGTGAGATGAATTAACACAACACAGAGCAGTTTCTCAGAAAGCTTCTTTCCAGTTTGGAACGGAAGATATTTCCTTTTTCACCATACCGTCTATGGGCTTCCAAATATCCCTTTACCAATTCCACAAGAACAGCCTTAGCGAAAGGCTTCTTGAAGGGAAAGATGTAACTCTGTGAGATGAATTAACAGAACACAGAGCAGTTTCTCAGAAAGCTTCTTTCCAGTTTGGAACGCAAGATATTTCCTTTTTCACCGTAGCCCTCTATGGGCTTCCAAATATCCCTTTGCCAATTCCACAAGAACAGCCTTAGCGAAAGGCTTCTTGAAGGGAAAGATGTAACTCTGTGAGATGAATTAACAGAACACAGAGCAGTTTCTCAGAAAGCTTCTTTCCAGTTTTGAACGGCCGATATTTCCTTTTTCACCATAGCCCTCTATGGGCTTCCAAATATCCCTTTGCCAATTCCACAAGAACAGCCTTAGCGAAAGGCTTCTTGAAGGGAAAGATGTAACTCTGTGAGATGAATTAACAGAACACAGAGCAGTTTCTCAGAAAGCTTCTTTCCAGTTTGGAACGGAAGATATTTCCTTTTTCACCATTGCCCTCTGTGGGCTTCCAAATATCCCTTTGCCAATTCCACAAGAACAGCCTTAGCGAAAGGCATCTTGAAGGGAAAGATGTAACTCTGTGAGATGAATTAACACAACACAGAGCAGTTTCTCATAAAGCTTCTTTCCAGTTTGGAACGGCAGATATTTCCTTTTTCACCATAGCCGTCTATGGGCTTCCAAATATCCCTTTGCCAATTCCACAAGAACAGCCTTAGCGAAAGGCTTCTTGAAGGGAAAGATGTAACTCTGTGAGATGAATTAACGGAACACAGAGCAGTTTCTCAGAAAGCTTCTTTCCAGTTTTGAACGGAAGATATTTCCTTTTTCACCGTAGCCCTCTATGGGCTTCCAAATATCCCTTTTCCAATTCCACAAGAACAGCCTTAGCGAAAGGCTTCTTGAAGGGAAAGATGTAACTCTGTGAGATGAATTAACAGAACACAGAGCAGTTTCTCAGAAAGCTTCTTTCCAGTTTTGAACGGAAGATATTTCCTTTTTCACCATAGCCCTCTATGGGCTTCCAAATATCCCTTTGCCAATTCCACAAGAACAGCCTTAGCGAAAGGCTTCTTGAAGGGAAAGATGTAACTCTGTGAGATGAATTAACAGAACACAGAGCAGTTTCTCAGAAAGCTTCTTTCCAGTTTGGAACGGAAGGTTTTTCCTTTTTCACCATATCCCTCTATGGGCTTCCAGATATCCCTTTGCCAATTCGACAAGAACAGCCTTAGCGAAAGGCTTCTTGAAGGGAAAGATGTAACTCTGTGAGATGAATTAACAGAACACAGAGCAGTTTCTCAGAAAGCTTCTTTCCAGTTTTGAACGGAAGATATTTCCTTTTTTCACCATAGCCCTCTATGGGCTTCCAAATATCCCTTTGCCAATTCCACAAGAACAGCCTTAGCGAAATGCTTCTAGAAGGGAAAGATGTAACCCTGTGAGATGAATTAACAGAACACAGAGCAGTTTCTCAGAAAGCTTCTTTCCAGTTTTGAACGGAAGATATTTCCTTTTTCACCATAGCCCTCTACGGGCTTCCAAATATCCCTTTTCCAATTCCACAAGAACGGCCTTAGCGAAAGGCTTTTTGAAGGGAAAGATGTAACTCTGTGAGATGAATTAACGGAACACAGAGCAGTTTCTCAGAAAGCTTCTTTCCAGTTTTGAACGGAAGTTATTTCCTTTTTTACCATAGCCGTCTATGGGCTTCCAACTATACCTTTGCCAATTCCACAAGAACAGCCTTAGCGAAAGGCTTCTTGAAGGGAAAGATGTAACACTGTGAGATGAATTAACAGAACACAGAGCAGTTTCTCAGAAAGCTTCTTTCCAGTATTGAACAGAAGATATTTCCTTTTTCACCATAGCCATCTATCTGCTTCCAAATATCCCTTTGCCAATTCCACAAGAACAGCCTTAGCGAAAGGCTTCTTGACGGGAAAGATGTAACTCTGTGAGACGAATTAACAGAACACAGAGCAGTTTCTCAGAAAGCTTCTTTCCAGTTTTGAACGGAAGATATTTCCTTTTTCACCATAGCCTTCTATGGGCTTCCAAATAAACCTTTGCCAATTCCACAAGAACAGCCTTAGCGAAAGGCTTCTTGAAGGGAAAGATGTAACTCTGTGAGATGAATTAACAGAACACAGAGCAGTTTCTCAGAAAGCTTGTTTCCAGCTTTCAACGGAAGATATTCCCTTTTTCACCATAGCCCTCTATGGGCTTCCAAATATCCCTTTGCCAATTCCACAAGAACAGCCTTAGCGAACGGCTTCTTGAAGGGAAAGATGTAACTCTGTGAGATGAATTAACAGAACACAGAGCAGTTTCTCAGAAAACTTCTTTCCAGTTTTGAACGGAAGATATTTCCTTTATCACCATAGCCCTCTACGCGCTTCCAAATATCCCTTTGCCAATTCCACAAGAAGATCCTTAGCGAAAGGCTTCTTGAAGGGAAAGATGTAACTCTGTGAGATGAATTAACGAACACACACCAGTTTCTCAGAAAGCTTCTTTCCAGTTTTGAACGGAATATATTTCCTTTTTCACCATAGCCCTCTATGGGCTTCCCAATATCCCTTTTCCAATTCCACAAGAACGGCCTTAGCGAAAGGCTTCTTGAAGGGAAAGATGTAACTCTGTGAGATGAATTAACAGAACACAGAGCAGTTTCTCAGAAAGCTTCTTTCCAGTTTTGAACGGAAGATATTTCCTTTTTCACCATAGCCCTCTATGGGCTTCCAAATATCCCTTTGCCAATTCCACAAGAACAGCCTTAGCGAAAGGCTTCTTGAAGGGAAAGATGTAACTCTGTGAGATGAATTAACACAACACAGTGCAGTTTCTCAGAAAGCTTCTTTCCAGTTTGGAACGGCAGATATTTCCTTTTTCACCATAGCCGTCTATGGGCTTCCAAATATCCCTTTGCCAATTCCACAAGAACAGCCTTAGCGAAAGGCTTCTTGAAGGGAAAGACGTAACTCTGTGAGATGAATTAACGGAACACAGAGCAGTTTCTCAGAAAGCTTCTTTCCAGTTTTGAACGCAAGATATTTCCTTTTTCACCGTAGCCCTCTATGGGCTTCCAAATATCCCTTTGCCAATTCCACAAGAACAGCCTTAGCGAAAGGCTTCTTGAAGGGAAAGATGTAACTCTGTGAGATGAATTAACAGAACACAGAGCAGTTTCTCAGAAAGCTTCTTTCCAGTTTTGAACGGCAGATATTTCCTTTTTCACCATAGCCGCCTATGGGCTTCCAAATATCCCTTTGCCAATTCCACAAGAACAGCCTTAGCGAAAGGCTTCTTGAAGGGAAAGATGTAACTCTGTGAGATGAATTAACACAACACAGAGCAGTTTCTCAGAAAGCTTCTTTCCAGTTTGGAACGGCAGATATTTCCTTTTTCACCATAGCCGTCTATGGGCTTCCAAATATCCCTTTGCCAATTCCACAAGAACAGCCTTAGCGAAAGGCTTCTTGAAGGGAAAGATGTAACTCTGTGAGATGAATTAACAGAACACAGAGCAGTTTCTCAGAAAGCTTCTTTCCAGTTTTGAACGCAAGATATTTCCTTTTTCACAGTAGCCCTCTATGGGCTTCCAAATATCCCTTTGCCAATTCCACAAGAACAGCCTTAGCGAAAGGCTTCCTGAAGGGAAAGATGTAACTCTGTGAGATGAATTAACAGAACACAGAGCAGTTTCTCAGAAAGCTTCTTTCCAGTTTGGAACGGAAGATATTTCCTTTTTCACCATAGCCCTCTATGGGCTTCCAAATATCCCTTTGCCAATTCCACAAGAACAGCCTTAGCGAAAGGCTTCTTGAAGGGAAAGATGTAACTCTGTGAGATGAATTAACGGAACACAGAGCAGGTTCTAGAAAGCTTCTTTCCAGTTTTGAACGGAAGATAATTCCTTTTTCACAATAGCTCTCTACGGGCTTCCAAATATCCCTTTTCCAATTCCAGAAGAACGGCCTTAGCGAAAGGTTTTTTGAAGGGAAAGATGTAAATCTGTGAGATGAATTAACACAACACAGAGCAGTTTCTCAGAAAGCTTCTTTCCAGTTTGGAACGGCAGATATTTCCTTTTTCACCATAGCCATCTATGGGCTTCCAAATATCCCTTTGCCAATTCCACAAGAACAGCCTTAGCGAAAGGCTGCTTGAAGGGAAAGATGTAACTCTGTGAGATGAATTAACAGAACACAGAGCAGTTTCTCAGGAAGCTTCTTTCCGGTTTTGAACGGAAGATATTTCCTTTTTCATCATAGCCCTCTATGGGCTTCGAAAAATCCCTTTGCCAATTCAACAAGAACCGCCTTAGCGAAAGGCTTCTTGAAGGGAAAGATGTAACTCTGTGAGATGAATTAACAGAACACAGAGCAGTTTCTCAGAAAGCTTCTTTCCAGTTTTGAACGGAAGGTATTTCCTTTTTCACCATAGCCCTCTACGGGCTTCCAAATATCCCTTTTCCAATTCCACAAGAACGGCCTTAGCGAAAGGCTTTTTGAAGGGAAAGATGTAACTCTGTGAGATGAATTAACGGAACACAGAGCAGTTTCTCAGAAAGCTTCTTTCCAGTTTTGAACGGAAGTTATTTCCTTTTTCACCATAGCCGTCTATGGGCTTCCAACTATACCTTTGCCAATTCCACAAGAACAGCCTTAGCGAAAGGTTTCTTGAAGGGAAAGATGTAACACTGTGAGATGAATTAACAGAACACAGAGCAGTTTCTCAGAAAGATTCTTTCCAGTATTGAACAGAAAATATTTCCTTTTTCACCATAGCCCTCTATCTGCTTCCAAATATCCCTTTGCCAATTCCACAAGAACAGCCTTAGCGAAAGGCTTCTTGACGGGAAAGATGTAACTCTGTGAGATGAATTAACAGAACTCAGAGCAGTTTCTCAGAAAGCTTCTTTCCAGTTTTGAACGGAAGATATTTCCTTTTTCACCATAGCCTTCTATGGGCTTCCAAATAAACCTTTGCCAATTCCACAAGAACAGCCTTAGCGAAAGGCTTCTTGAAGGGAAAGATGTAACTCTGTGAGATGAATTAACAGAACACAGAGCAGTTTCTCAGAAAGCTTGTTTCCAGCTTTCAACGGAAGATATTCCCTTTTTCACCATAGCCCTCTATGGGCTTCCAAATATCCCTTTGCCAATTCCACAAGAACAGCCTTAGCGAACGGCTTCTTGAAGGGAAAGATGTAACTCTGTGAGATGAATTAACAGAACACAGAGCAGTTTCTCAGAAAACTTCTTTCCAGTTTTGAACGGAAGATATTTCCTTTATCACCGTAGCCCTCTATGGGCTTCCAAATATCCCTTTGCCAATTCCACAAGAAGATCCTTAGCGAAAGGCTTCTTAAAGGGAAAGATGTAACTCTGTGAGATGAATTAACGGAACACAGAGCAGTTTCTCAGAAAGCTTCTTTCCAGTTTTGAACGGAAGATATTTCCTTTTTCACCATAGCCCTCTATGGGCTTCCAAATACCCTTTGCCAATTCCACAAGAACAGCCTTAGCGAAAGGCTTCTTGAAGGGAAAGATGTAACTCTGTGAGATGAATTAACAGAACACAGAGCAGTTTCTCAGAAAGCTTCTTTCCAGTTTGGAACGGAAGATATTTCCTTTTTCACCATAGCCCTCTATGGGCTTTCTAATATCCCTTTGCCAATTCCACAAGAACAGCCTTAGCGAAAGGCTTCTTGAAGGGAAAGATGTAACTCTGTGAGATGAATTAACAGAACACAGACCAGTTTCTAGAAAGCTTCTTTAAAGTTTTGAACGGAAGATATTTCCTTTTTCACCATAGCCCTCTATGGGCTTCCAAATATCCCTTTGCCAATTCCACAAGAAGATCCTTAGCGAAAGGCTTCTTGAAGGGAAAGATGTAACTCTGTGAGATGAATTAACGAACACAGAGCAGTTTCTCAGAAAGCTTCTTTCCAGTTTTGAACGGAAGATATTTCCTTTTTCACCATAGCCCTCTATGGGCTTCCAAATATCCCTTTGCCAATTCCACAAGAACAGCCTTAGGGAAAGGCTTCTTGAAGGGAAAGATGTAACTCTGTGAGATGAATTAATGGAACACAGAGCAGTTTCTCAGAAAGCTTCTTTCCAGTTTTGAACGGAAGATATTTCTTTTGTCACCATAGCCTTCTATGGGCTTCCAAATATCCCTTTGCCAATTCCACAAGAACAGCCTTAGCGAACGGCTTCTTGAAGGGAAAGATGTAACTTTGTGAGATGAATTAACAGAACACAGAGCAGTTTCTCAGAAAGCTTCTTTCCAGTTTTGAACGCAAGATATTTCCTTTTTCACCGTAGCCCTCTATGGGCTTCCAAATATCCCTTTGCCAATTCCACAAGAACAGCCTTAGCAAAAGGCTTCTTGAAGGGAAAGATGTAACTCTGTGAGATGAATTAACAGAACACAGAGCAGTTTCTCAGAAAGCTTCTTTCCAGTTTGGAACGGAAGATATTTCCTTTTTCACCATAGACCTCTATGGGCTTCCAAATATCCCTTTGCCAATTCCACAAGAACAGCCTTAGCGAAAGGCTTCTTGAAGGGAAAGATGTAACTCTGTGAGATGAATTAACAGAACACAGAGCAGTTTCTCAGAAAGCTTCTTTCCAGTTTGGAACGGAAGATATTTCCTTTTTCACCATAGCCCTCTATGGGCTTTCTAATATCCCTTTGCCAATTCCACAAGAACAGCCTTAGCGAAAGGCTTCTTGAAGGGAAAGATGTAACTCTGTGAGATGAATTAACAGAACACAGACCAGTTTCTAGAAAGCTTCTTTAAAGTTTTGAACGGAAGATGATTCCTTTTTCACAATAGCTCTCTACGGGCTTCCAAATATCCCTTTTCCAATTCCACAAGAACGGCCTTAGCGAAAGGTTTTTTGAAGGGAAAGATGTACCTCTGTGAGATGAATTAACAGAACACAGAGCAGTTTCTCAGAAAGCTTCTTTCCAGTGTTGAACGGAAGATATTTCCTTTTTCACCATAGCCGTCTATGGGCTTCCAAATATCACTTTGGCAATTCCACAAGAACAGCCTTAGCGAAAGGCTTCTTGAAGGCAAAGATGTAACTCAGTGAGATGAATTAACACAACACAGAGCAGTTTCTCAGAAAGCTTCTTTCCAGTTTGGAACGGAAGATATTTCCTTTTTCACCATACCGTCTATGGGCTTCCAAATATCCCTTTACCAATTCCACAAGAACAGCCTTAGCGAAAGGCTTCTTGAAGGGAAAGATGTAACTCTGTGAGATGAATTAACAGAACACAGAGCAGTTTCTCAGAAAGCTTCTTTCCAGTTTGGAACGCAAGATATTTCCTTTTTCACCGTAGCCCTCTATGGGCTTCCAAATATCCCTTTGCCAATTCCACAAGAACAGCCTTAGCGAAAGGCTTCTTGAAGGGAAAGATGTAACTCTGTGAGATGAATTAACAGAACACAGAGCAGTTTCTCAGAAAGCTTCTTTCCAGTTTTGAACGGCCGATATTTCCTTTTTCACCATAGCCCTCTATGGGCTTCCAAATATCCCTTTGCCAATTCCACAAGAACAGCCTTAGCGAAAGGCTTCTTGAAGGGAAAGATGTAACTCTGTGAGATGAATTAACAGAACACAGAGCAGTTTCTCAGAAAGCTTCTTTCCAGTTTGGAACGGAAGATATTTCCTTTTTCACCATTGCCCTCTGTGGGCTTCCAAATATCCCTTTGCCAATTCCACAAGAACAGCCTTAGCGAAAGGCATCTTGAAGGGAAAGATGTAACTCTGTGAGATGAATTAACACAACACAGAGCAGTTTCTCATAAAGCTTCTTTCCAGTTTGGAACGGCAGATATTTCCTTTTTCACCATAGCCGTCTATGGGCTTCCAAATATCCCTTTGCCAATTCCACAAGAACAGCCTTAGCGAAAGGCTTCTTGAAGGGAAAGATGTAACTCTGTGAGATGAATTAACGGAACACAGAGCAGTTTCTCAGAAAGCTTCTTTCCAGTTTTGAACGGAAGATATTTCCTTTTTCACCGTAGCCCTCTATGGGCTTCCAAATATCCCTTTTCCAATTCCACAAGAACAGCCTTAGCGAAAGGCTTCTTGAAGGGAAAGATGTAACTCTGTGAGATGAATTAACAGAACACAGAGCAGTTTCTCAGAAAGCTTCTTTCCAGTTTTGAACGGAAGATATTTCCTTTTTCACCATAGCCCTCTATGGGCTTCCAAATATCCCTTTGCCAATTCCACAAGAACAGCCTTAGCGAAAGGCTTCTTGAAGGGAAAGATGTAACTCTGTGAGATGAATTAACAGAACACAGAGCAGTTTCTCAGAAAGCTTCTTTCCAGTTTGGAACGGAAGGTTTTTCCTTTTTCACCATATCCCTCTATGGGCTTCCAGATATCCCTTTGCCAATTCGACAAGAACAGCCTTAGCGAAAGGCTTCTTGAAGGGAAAGATGTAACTCTGTGAGATGAATTAACAGAACACAGAGCAGTTTCTCAGAAAGCTTCTTTCCAGTTTTGAACGGAAGATATTTCCTTTTTTCACCATAGCCCTCTATGGGCTTCCAAATATCCCTTTGCCAATTCCACAAGAACAGCCTTAGCGAAATGCTTCTAGAAGGGAAAGATGTAACCCTGTGAGATGAATTAACAGAACACAGAGCAGTTTCTCAGAAAGCTTCTTTCCAGTTTTGAACGGAAGATATTTCCTTTTTCACCATAGCCCTCTACGGGCTTCCAAATATCCCTTTTCCAATTCCACAAGAACGGCCTTAGCGAAAGGCTTTTTGAAGGGAAAGATGTAACTCTGTGAGATGAATTAACGGAACACAGAGCAGTTTCTCAGAAAGCTTCTTTCCAGTTTTGAACGGAAGTTATTTCCTTTTTTACCATAGCCGTCTATGGGCTTCCAACTATACCTTTGCCAATTCCACAAGAACAGCCTTAGCGAAAGGCTTCTTGAAGGGAAAGATGTAACACTGTGAGATGAATTAACAGAACACAGAGCAGTTTCTCAGAAAGCTTCTTTCCAGTATTGAACAGAAGATATTTCCTTTTTCACCATAGCCATCTATCTGCTTCCAAATATCCCTTTGCCAATTCCACAAGAACAGCCTTAGCGAAAGGCTTCTTGACGGGAAAGATGTAACTCTGTGAGACGAATTAACAGAACACAGAGCAGTTTCTCAGAAAGCTTCTTTCCAGTTTTGAACGGAAGATATTTCCTTTTTCACCATAGCCTTCTATGGGCTTCCAAATAAACCTTTGCCAATTCCACAAGAACAGCCTTAGCGAAAGGCTTCTTGAAGGGAAAGATGTAACTCTGTGAGATGAATTAACAGAACACAGAGCAGTTTCTCAGAAAGCTTGTTTCCAGCTTTCAACGGAAGATATTCCCTTTTTCACCATAGCCCTCTATGGGCTTCCAAATATCCCTTTGCCAATTCCACAAGAACAGCCTTAGCGAACGGCTTCTTGAAGGGAAAGATGTAACTCTGTGAGATGAATTAACAGAACACAGAGCAGTTTCTCAGAAAACTTCTTTCCAGTTTTGAACGGAAGATATTTCCTTTATCACCATAGCCCTCTACGCGCTTCCAAATATCCCTTTGCCAATTCCACAAGAAGATCCTTAGCGAAAGGCTTCTTGAAGGGAAAGATGTAACTCTGTGAGATGAATTAACGAACACACACCAGTTTCTCAGAAAGCTTCTTTCCAGTTTTGAACGGAATATATTTCCTTTTTCACCATAGCCCTCTATGGGCTTCCCAATATCCCTTTTCCAATTCCACAAGAACGGCCTTAGCGAAAGGCTTCTTGAAGGGAAAGATGTAACTCTGTGAGATGAATTAACAGAACACAGAGCAGTTTCTCAGAAAGCTTCTTTCCAGTTTTGAACGGAAGATATTTCCTTTTTCACCATAGCCCTCTATGGGCTTCCAAATATCCCTTTGCCAATTCCACAAGAACAGCCTTAGCGAAAGGCTTCTTGAAGGGAAAGATGTAACTCTGTGAGATGAATTAACACAACACAGTGCAGTTTCTCAGAAAGCTTCTTTCCAGTTTGGAACGGCAGATATTTCCTTTTTCACCATAGCCGTCTATGGGCTTCCAAATATCCCTTTGCCAATTCCACAAGAACAGCCTTAGCGAAAGGCTTCTTGAAGGGAAAGACGTAACTCTGTGAGATGAATTAACGGAACACAGAGCAGTTTCTCAGAAAGCTTCTTTCCAGTTTTGAACGCAAGATATTTCCTTTTTCACCGTAGCCCTCTATGGGCTTCCAAATATCCCTTTGCCAATTCCACAAGAACAGCCTTAGCGAAAGGCTTCTTGAAGGGAAAGATGTAACTCTGTGAGATGAATTAACAGAACACAGAGCAGTTTCTCAGAAAGCTTCTTTCCAGTTTTGAACGGCAGATATTTCCTTTTTCACCATAGCCGCCTATGGGCTTCCAAATATCCCTTTGCCAATTCCACAAGAACAGCCTTAGCGAAAGGCTTCTTGAAGGGAAAGATGTAACTCTGTGAGATGAATTAACACAACACAGAGCAGTTTCTCAGAAAGCTTCTTTCCAGTTTGGAACGGCAGATATTTCCTTTTTCACCATAGCCGTCTATGGGCTTCCAAATATCCCTTTGCCAATTCCACAAGAACAGCCTTAGCGAAAGGCTTCTTGAAGGGAAAGATGTAACTCTGTGAGATGAATTAACAGAACACAGAGCAGTTTCTCAGAAAGCTTCTTTCCAGTTTTGAACGCAAGATATTTCCTTTTTCACAGTAGCCCTCTATGGGCTTCCAAATATCCCTTTGCCAATTCCACAAGAACAGCCTTAGCGAAAGGCTTCCTGAAGGGAAAGATGTAACTCTGTGAGATGAATTAACAGAACACAGAGCAGTTTCTCAGAAAGCTTCTTTCCAGTTTGGAACGGAAGATATTTCCTTTTTCACCATAGCCCTCTATGGGCTTCCAAATATCCCTTTGCCAATTCCACAAGAACAGCCTTAGCGAAAGGCTTCTTGAAGGGAAAGATGTAACTCTGTGAGATGAATTAACGGAACACAGAGCAGGTTCTAGAAAGCTTCTTTCCAGTTTTGAACGGAAGATAATTCCTTTTTCACAATAGCTCTCTACGGGCTTCCAAATATCCCTTTTCCAATTCCAGAAGAACGGCCTTAGCGAAAGGTTTTTTGAAGGGAAAGATGTAAATCTGTGAGATGAATTAACACAACACAGAGCAGTTTCTCAGAAAGCTTCTTTCCAGTTTGGAACGGCAGATATTTCCTTTTTCACCATAGCCATCTATGGGCTTCCAAATATCCCTTTGCCAATTCCACAAGAACAGCCTTAGCGAAAGGCTGCTTGAAGGGAAAGATGTAACTCTGTGAGATGAATTAACAGAACACAGAGCAGTTTCTCAGGAAGCTTCTTTCCGGTTTTGAACGGAAGATATTTCCTTTTTCATCATAGCCCTCTATGGGCTTCGAAAAATCCCTTTGCCAATTCAACAAGAACCGCCTTAGCGAAAGGCTTCTTGAAGGGAAAGATGTAACTCTGTGAGATGAATTAACAGAACACAGAGCAGTTTCTCAGAAAGCTTCTTTCCAGTTTTGAACGGAAGGTATTTCCTTTTTCACCATAGCCCTCTACGGGCTTCCAAATATCCCTTTTCCAATTCCACAAGAACGGCCTTAGCGAAAGGCTTTTTGAAGGGAAAGATGTAACTCTGTGAGATGAATTAACGGAACACAGAGCAGTTTCTCAGAAAGCTTCTTTCCAGTTTTGAACGGAAGTTATTTCCTTTTTCACCATAGCCGTCTATGGGCTTCCAACTATACCTTTGCCAATTCCACAAGAACAGCCTTAGCGAAAGGTTTCTTGAAGGGAAAGATGTAACACTGTGAGATGAATTAACAGAACACAGAGCAGTTTCTCAGAAAGATTCTTTCCAGTATTGAACAGAAAATATTTCCTTTTTCACCATAGCCCTCTATCTGCTTCCAAATATCCCTTTGCCAATTCCACAAGAACAGCCTTAGCGAAAGGCTTCTTGACGGGAAAGATGTAACTCTGTGAGATGAATTAACAGAACTCAGAGCAGTTTCTCAGAAAGCTTCTTTCCAGTTTTGAACGGAAGATATTTCCTTTTTCACCATAGCCTTCTATGGGCTTCCAAATAAACCTTTGCCAATTCCACAAGAACAGCCTTAGCGAAAGGCTTCTTGAAGGGAAAGATGTAACTCTGTGAGATGAATTAACAGAACACAGAGCAGTTTCTCAGAAAGCTTGTTTCCAGCTTTCAACGGAAGATATTCCCTTTTTCACCATAGCCCTCTATGGGCTTCCAAATATCCCTTTGCCAATTCCACAAGAACAGCCTTAGCGAACGGCTTCTTGAAGGGAAAGATGTAACTCTGTGAGATGAATTAACAGAACACAGAGCAGTTTCTCAGAAAACTTCTTTCCAGTTTTGAACGGAAGATATTTCCTTTATCACCGTAGCCCTCTATGGGCTTCCAAATATCCCTTTGCCAATTCCACAAGAAGATCCTTAGCGAAAGGCTTCTTAAAGGGAAAGATGTAACTCTGTGAGATGAATTAACGGAACACAGAGCAGTTTCTCAGAAAGCTTCTTTCCAGTTTTGAACGGAAGATATTTCCTTTTTCACCATAGCCCTCTATGGGCTTCCAAATACCCTTTGCCAATTCCACAAGAACAGCCTTAGCGAAAGGCTTCTAGAAGGGAAAGATGTAACCCTTTGACTTGAATTAACAGAACACAGAGCAGTTTCTCAGAAAGCTTCTTTCCAGTTTTGAACGGAAGATATTTCCCTTTTCACCATAGCCCTCTACGGGCTTCCAAATATCCCTTTGCCAATTCCACAAGAACAGCCTTAGCGAAAGGCTTCTTGAAGGGAAAGATGTAACTCTGTGAGATCAATTAACAGAACACAGAGCAGTTTCTCAGAAAGCTTCTTTCCAGTTTGGAACGGAAGATATTTCCTTTTTCACCATAGACCTCTATGGGCTTCCAAATATCCCTTTGCCAATTCCACAAGAACAGCCTTAGCGAAAGGCTTCTTGAAGGGAAAGATGTAACTCTGTGAGATGAATTAACAGAACACAGAGCAGTTTCTCAGAAAGCTTCTTTCCAGTTTGGAACGGAAGATATTTCCTTTTTCACCATAGCCCTCTATGGGCTTTCTAATATCCCTTTGCCAATTCCACAAGAACAGCCTTAGCGAAAGGCTTCTTGAAGGGAAAGATGTAACTCTGTGAGATGAATTAACAGAACACAGACCAGTTTCTAGAAAGCTTCTTTAAAGTTTTGAACGGAAGATATTTCCTTTATCACCATAGCCCTCTATGGGCTTCCAAATATCCCTTTGCCAATTCCACAAGAACAGCCTTAGCGAAAGGCTTCTTGAAGGGAAAGATGTAACTCTGTGAGATGAATTAACGAACACAGAGCAGTTTCTCAGAAAGCTTCTTTCCAGTTTTGAACGGAAGATATTTCCTTTTTCACCATAGCCCTCTATGGGCTTCCAAATATCCCTTTGCCAATTCCACAAGAACAGCCTTAGGGAAAGGCTTCTTGAAGGGAAAGATGTAACTCTGTGAGATGAATTAATGGAACACAGAGCAGTTTCTCAGAAAGCTTCTTTCCAGTTTTGAACGGAAGATATTTCTTTTGTCACCATAGCCTTCTATGGGCTTCCAAATATCCCTTTGCCAATTCCACAAGAACAGCCTTAGCGAACGGCTTCTTGAAGGGAAAGATGTAACTTTGTGAGATGAATTAACAGAACACAGAGCAGTTTCTCAGAAAGCTTCTTTCCAGTTTTGAACGCAAGATATTTCCTTTTTCACCGTAGCCCTCTATGGGCTTCCAAATATCCCTTTGCCAATTCCACAAGAACAGCCTTAGCGAAAGGCTTCTTGAAGGGAAAGATGTAACTCTGTGAGATGAATTAACAGAACACAGAGCAGTTTCTCAGAAAGCTTCTTTCCAGTTTGGAACGGAAGATATTTCCTTTTTCACCATAGACCTCTATGGGCTTCCAAATAAACCTTTGCCAATTCCACAAGAACAGCCTTAGCGAAAGGCTTCTTGAAGGGAAAGATGTAACTCTGTGAGATGAATTAACAGAACACAGAGCAGTTTCTCAGAAAGCTTCTTTCCAGTTTGGAACGGAAGATATTTCCTTTTTCACCATAGCCCCCTAAGGGCTTTCTAATATCCCTTTGCCAATTCCACAAGAACAGCCTTAGCGAAAGGCTTCTTGAAGGGAAAGATGTAACTCTGTGAGATGAATTAACAGAACACAGACCAGTTTCTAGAAAGCTTCTTTAAAGTTTTGAACGGAAGATGATTCCTTTTTCACAATAGCTCTCTACGGGCTTCCAAATATCCCCTTTCCAATTCCACAAGAACGGCCTTAGCGAAAGGTTTTTTGAAGGGAAAGATGTACCTCTGTGAGATGAATTAACAGAACACAGAGCAGTTTCTCAGAAAGCTTCTTTCCAGTGTTGAACGGAAGATATTTCCTTTTTCACCATAGCCGTCTATGGGCTTCCAAATATCACTTTGCCAATTCCACAAGAACAGCCTTAGCGAAAGGCTTCTTGAAGGCAAAGATGTAACTCGGTGAGATGAATTAACACAACACAGAGCAGTTTCTCAGAAAGCTTCTTTCCAGTTTGGAACAGAAGATATTTCCTTTTTCACCATACCGTCTATGGGCTTCCAAATATCCCTTTGCCAATTCCACAAGAACAGCCTTAGCGAAAGGCTTCTTGAAGGGAAAGATGTAACTCTGTGAGATGAATTAACAGAACACAGAGCAGTTTCTCAGAAAGCTTCTTTCCAGTTTGGAACGCAAGATATTTCCTTTTTCACCGTAGCCCTCTATGGGCTTCCAAATATCCCTTTGCCAATTCCACAAGAACAGCCTTAGAGAAAGGCTTCTTGAAGGGAAAGATGTAACTCTGTGAGATGAATTAACAGAACACAGAGCAGTTTCTCAGAAAGCTTCTTTCCAGTTTTGAACGGCCGATATTTCCTTTTTCACCATAGCCCTATATGGGCTTCCAAATATCCCTTTGCAAATTCCACAAGAACAGCCTTAGCGAAAGGCTTCTTGAAGGGAAAGATGTAACTCTGTGAGATCAATTAACAGAACACAGAGCAGTTTCTCAGAAAGCTTCTTTCCAGTTTGGAACGGAAGATATTTCCTTTTTCACCATTGCCCTCTGTGGGCTTCCAAATATCCCTTTGCCAATTCCACAAGAACAGCCTTAGCGAAAGGCATCTTGAAGGGAAAGATGTAACTCTGTGAGATGAATTAACACAACACAGAGCAGTTTCTCATAAAGCTTCTTTCCAGTTTGGAACGGCAGATATTTCCTTTTTCACCATAGCCGTCTATGGGCTTCCAAATATCCCTTTGCCAATTCCACAAGAACAGCCTTAGCGAAAGGCTTCTTGAAGGGAAAGATGTAACTCTGTGAGATGAATTAACGGAACACAGAGCAGTTTCTCAGAAAGCTTCTTTCCAGTTTTGAACGGAAGATATTTCCTTTTTCACCGTAGCCCTCTATGGGCTTCCAAATATCCCTTTTCCAATTCCACAAGAACAGCCTTAGCGAAAGGCTTCTTGAAGGGAAAGATGTAACTCTGTGAGATGAATTAACAGAACACAGAGCAGTTTCTCAGAAAGCTTCTTTCCAGTTTTGAACGGAAGATATTTCCTTTTTCACCATAGCCCTCTATGGGCTTCCAAATATCCCTTTGCCAATTCCACAAGAACAGCCTTAGCGAAAGGCTTCTTGAAGGGAAAGATGTAACTCTGTGAGATGAATTAACAGAACACAGAGCAGTTTCTCAGAAAGCTTCTTTCCAGTTTTGAACGGAAGATATTTCCTTTTTCATCATAGCCCTCTATGGGCTTCGAAATATCCCTTTGCCAATTCCACAAGAACAGCCTTAGCGAAAGGCTTCTTGAAGGGAAAGATGTAACTCTGTGAGATAAATTAACAGAACACAGAGCAGTTTCTCAGAAAGCTTCTTTCCAGTTTGGAACGGAAGGTTTTTCCTTTTTCACCATAGCCCTCTATGGGCTTCCAGATATCCCTTTGCCAATTCGACAAGAACAGCCTTAGCGAAAGGCTTCTTGAAGGGAAAGATGTAACTCTGTGAGATGAATTAACAGAACACAGAGCAGTTTCTCAGAAAGCTTCTTTCCAGTTTTGAACGGAAGATATTTCCTTTTTTCACCATAGCCCTCTATGGGCTTCCAAATATCCCTTTGCCAATTCCACAAGAACAGCCTTAGCGAAATGCTTCTAGAAGGGAAAGATGTAACCCTGTGAGATGAATTAACAGAACACAGAGCAGTTTCTCAGAAAGCTTCTTTCCAGTTTTGAACGGAAGATATTTCCTTTTTCACCATAGCCCTCTACGGGCTTCCAAATATCCCTTTTCCAATTCCACAAGAACGGCCTTAGCGAAAGGCTTTTTGAAGGGAAAGATGTAACTCTGTGAGATGAATTAACGGAACACAGAGCAGTTTCTCAGAAAGCTTCTTTCCAGTTTTGAACGGAAGTTATTTCCTTTTTCACCATAGCCGTCTATGGGCTTCCAACTATACCTTTGCCAATTCCACAAGAACAGCCTTAGCGAAAGGCTTCTTGAAGGGAAAGATGTAACACTGTGAGATGAATTAACAGAACACAGAGCAGTTTCTCAGAAAGCTTCTTTCCAGTATTGAACAGAAGATATTTCCTTTTTCACCATAGCCATCTATCTGCTTCCAAATATCCCTTTGCCAATTCCACAAGAACAGCCTTAGCGAAAGGCTTCTTGACGGGAAAGATGTAACTCTGTGAGACGAATTAACAGAACACAGAGCAGTTTCTCAGAAAGCTTCTTTCCAGTTTTGAACGGAAGATATTTCCTTTTTCACCATAGCCTTCTATGGGCTTCCAAATAAACCTTTGCCAATTCCACAAGAACAGCCTTAGCGAAAGGCTTCTTGAAGGGAAAGATGTAACTCTGTGAGATGAATTAACAGAACACAGAGCAGTTTCTCAGAAAGCTTGTTTCCAGCTTTCAACGGAAGATATTCCCTTTTTCACCATAGCCCTCTATGGGCTTCCAAATATCCCTTTGCCAATTCCACAAGAACAGCCTTAGCGAACGGCTTCTTGAAGGGAAAGATGTAACTCTGTGAGATGAATTAACAGAACACAGAGCAGTTTCTCAGAAAACTTCTTTCCAGTTTTGAACGGAAGATATTTCCTTTATCACCATAGCCCTCTACGCGCTTCCAAATATCCCTTTACCAATTCCACAAGAAGATCCTTAGCGAAAGGCTTCTTGAAGGGAAAGATGTAACTCTGTGAGATGAATTAACGAACACACAGCAGTTTCTCAGAAAGCTTCTTTCCAGTTTTGAACGGAAGATATTTCCTTTTTCACCATAGCCCTCTATGGGCTACCAAATATCCCTTTGCCAATTCCACAAGAACAGCCTTAGGGAAAGGCTTCTTGAAGGGAAAGATGTAACTTTGTGAGATGAATTAACAGAACACAGAGCAGTTTCTCAGAAAGCTTCTTTCCAGTTTTGAACGCAAGATATTTCCTTTTTCACCGTAGCCCTCTATGGGCTTCCAAATATCCCTTTGCCAATTCCACAAGAACAGCCTTAGCGAAAGGCTTCTTGAAGGGAAAGATGTAACTCTGTGAGATGAATTAACAGAACACAGAGCAGTTTCTCAGAAAGCTTCTTTCCAGTTTGGAAAGGAAGATATTTCCTTTTTTACCATAGCCCTCTATGGGCTTCCAAGTATCCCTTTGCCAATTCCACAAGAACAGCCTTAGCGAAAGGCTTCTTGAAGGGAAAGATGTAACTCTGTGAGATGAATTAACAGAACACAGAGCAGTTTCTCAGAAAGCTTCTTTCCAGTTTGGAACGGAAGATATTTCCTTTTTCACCATAGCCCTCTATGGGCTTCCTAATATCCCTTTGCCAATTCCACAAGAACAGCCTTAGCGAAAGGCTTCTTGAAGGGAAAGATGTAACTCTGTGAGATGAATTAACAGAACACAGACCAGTTTCTAGAAAGCTTCTTTAAAGTTTTGAACGGAAGATAATTCCTTTTTCACAATAGCTCTCTACGGGCTTCCAAATATCCCTTTTCCAATTCCACAAGAACGGCCTTAGCGAAAGGTTTTTTGAAGGGAAAGATGTACCTCTGTGAGATGAATTAACAGAACACAGAGCAGTTTCTCAGAAAGCTTCTTTCCAGTTTTGAACGGCCGATATTTCCTTTTTCACCATAGCCCTCTATGGGCTTCCAAATATCCCTTTGCCAATTCCACAAGAACAGCCTTAGCGAAAGGCTTCTTGAAGGGAAAGATGTAACTCTGTGAGATGAATTAACAGAACACAGAGCAGTTTCTCAGAAAGCTTCTTTCCAGTTTTGAACGGAAGATATTTCCTTTTTCACCATAGCCCTCTATGGGCTTCCCAATATCCCTTTTCCAATTCCACAAGAACGGCCTTAGCGAAAGGCTTCTTGAAGGGAAAGATGTAACTCTGTGAGATGAATTAACAGAACACAGAGCAGTTTCTCAGAAAGCTTCTTTCCAGTTTTGAACGGAAGATATTTCCTTTTTCACCATAGCCCTCTATGGGCTTCCAAATATCCCTTTGCCAATTCCACAAGAACAGCCTTAGCGAAAGGCTTCTTGAAGGGAAAGATGTAACTCTGTGAGATGAATTAACACAACACAGTGCAGTTTCTCAGAAAGCTTCTTTCCAGTTTGGAACGGCAGATATTTCCTTTTTCACCATAGCCGTCTATGGGCTTCCAAATATCCCTTTGCCAATTCCACAAGAACAGCCTTAGCGAAAGGCTTCTTGAAGGGAAAGACGTAACTCTGTGAGATGAATTAACGGAACACAGAGCAGTTTCTCAGAAAGCTTCTTTCCAGTTTTGAACGCAAGATATTTCCTTTTTCACCGTAGCCCTCTATGGGCTTCGAAATATCCCTTTGCCAATTCCACAAGAACAGCCTTAGCGAAAGGCTTCTTGAAGGGAAAGATGTAACTCTGTGAGATGAATTAACAGAACACAGAGCAGTTTCTCAGAAAGATTCTTTCCAGTTTGGAACGGAAGGTATTTCCTTTTTCACCATAGCCCTCTATGGGCTTCCAAATATCCCTTTGCCAATTCCACAAGAACAGCCTTAGCGAAAGGCTTCTTGAAGGGAAAGATGTAACTCTGTGAGATGAATTAACAGAACACAGAGCAGTTTCTCAGAAAGCTTCTTTCCAGTTCTGAACGGAAGATATTTCCTTTTTTCACCATAGCCCTCTATGGGCTTCCAAATATCACTTTGCCAATTCCACAAGAACGGCCTTAGCGAAAGGCTTTTTGAAGGGAAAGATGTAACTCTGTGAGATGAATTAACCGAACACAGAGCAGTTTCTCAGAAAGCTTCTTTCCAGTTTTGAACGGAAGTTATTTCCTTTTTCACCATAGTCGTCTATGGGCTTCCAACTATACCTTTGCCAATTCCACAAGAACAGCCTTAGCGAAAGGCTTCTTGAAGGGAAAGATGTAACACTGTGAGATGAATTAACAGAACACAGAGCAGTTTCTCAGAAAGCTTCTTTCCAGTATTGAACAGAAGATATTTCCTTTTTCACCATAGCCCTCTATCTGCTTCCAAATATCCCTTTGCCAATTCCACAAGAACAGCCTTAGCGAAAGGCTTCTTGACGGGAAAGATGTAACTCTGTGAGATGAATTAACAGAACACAGAGCAGTTTCTCAGAAAACTTCTTTCCAGTTTTGAACGGAAGATATTTCCTTTATCACCATAGCCCTCTACGCGCTTCCAAATATCCCTTTGCCAATTCCACAAGAAGATCCTTAGCGAAAGGCTTCTTGAAGGGAAAGATGTAACTCTGTGAGATGAATTAACGGAACACAGAGCAGTTTCTCAGAAAGCTTCTTTCCAGTTTTGAACGGAAGATATTTCCTTTTTCACCATAGCCCTCTATGGGCTTCCAAATATCCCTTTTCCAATTCCACAAGAACGGCCTTAGCGAAAGGCTTCTTGAAGGGAAAGATGTAACTCTGTGAGATGAATTAACAGAACACAGAGCAGTTTCTCAGAAAGCTTCTTTCCAGTTTTGAACGGAAGATATTTCCTTTTTCACCATAGCCCTCTATGGGCTTCCAAATATCCCTTTGCCAATTCCACAAGAACAGCCTTAGCGAAAGGCTTCTTGAAGGGAAAGATGTAACTCTGTGAGATGAATTAACACAACACAGTGCAGTTTCTCAGAAAGCTTCTTTCCAGTTTGGAACGGCAGATATTTCCTTTTTCACCATAGCCGTCTATGGGCTTCCAAATATCCCTTTGCCAATTCCACAAGAACAGCCTTAGCGAAAGGCTTCTTGTAGGGAAAGACGTAACTCTGTGAGATGAATTAACGGAACACAGAGCAGTTTCTCAGAAAGCTTCTTTCCAGTTTTGAACGCAAGATATTTCCTTTTTCACCGTAGCCCTCTATGGGCTTCCAAATATCCCTTTGCCAATTCCACAAGAACAGCCTTAGCGAAAGGCTTCTTGAAGGGAAAGATGTAACTCTGTGAGATGAATTAACAGAACACAGAGCAGTTTCTCAGAAAGCTTCTTTCCAGTTTTGAACGGAAGATATTTCCTTTTTCACCATAGCCGCCTATGGGCTTCCAAATATCCCTTTGCCAATTCCACAAGAACAGCCTTAGCGAAAGGCTTCTTGAAGGGAAAGATGTAACTCTGTGAGATGAATTAACACAACACAGAGCAGTTTCTCAGAAAGCTTCTTTCCAGTTTGGAACGGCAGATATTTCCTTTTTCACCATAGCCGTCTATGGGCTTCCAAATATCCCTTTGCCAATTCCACAAGAACAGCCTTAGCGAAAGGCTTCTTGAAGGGAAAGATGTAACTCTGTGAGATGAATTAACAGAACACAGAGCAGTTTCTCAGAAAGCTTCTTTCCAGTTTTGAACGCAAGATATTTCCTTTTTCACAGTAGCCCTCTATGGGCTTCCAAATATCCCTTTGCCAATTCCACAAGAACAGCCTTAGCGAAAGGCTTCCTGAAGGGAAAGATGTAACTCTGTGAGATGAATTAACAGAACACAGAGCAGTTTCTCAGAAAGCTTCTTTCCAGTTTGGAACGGAAGATATTTCCTTTTTCACCATAGCCCTCTATGGGCTTCCAAATATCCCTTTGCCAATTCCACAAGAACAGCCTTAGCGAAAGGCTTCTTGAAGGGAAAGATGTAACTCTGTGAGATGAATTAACGGAACACAGAGCAGTTTCTAGAAAGCTTCTTTCCAGTTTTGAACGGAAGATAATTCCTTTTTCACAATAGCTCTCTACGGGCTTCCAAATATCCCTTTTCCAATTCCAGAAGAACGGCCTTAGCGAAAGGTTTTTTGAAGGGAAAGATGTAACTCTGTGAGATGAATTAACACAACACAGAGCAGTTTCTCAGAAAGCTTCTTTCCAGTTTGGAACGGCAGATATTTCCTTTTTCACCATAGCCATCTATGGGCTTCCAAATATCCCTTTGCCAATTCCACAAGAACAGCCTTAGCGAAAGGCTGCTTGAAGGGAAAGATGTAACTCTGTGAGATGAATTAACAGAACACAGAGCAGTTTCTCAGGAAGCTTCTTTCCGGTTTTGAACGGAAGATATTTCCTTTTTCATCATAGCCCTCTATGGGCTTCGAAAAATCCCTTTGCCAATTCAACAAGAACCGCCTTAGCGAAAGGCTTCTTGAAGGGAAAGATGTAACTCTGTGAGATGAATTAACAGAACACAGAGCAGTTTCTCAGAAAGCTTCTTTCCAATTTTGAACGGAAGGTATTTCCTTTTTCACCATAGCCCTCTACGGGCTTCCAAATATCCCTTTTCCAATTCCACAAGAACGGCCTTAGCGAAAGGCTTTTTGAAGGGAAAGATGTAACTCTGTGAGATGAATTAACGGAACACAGAGCAGTTTCTCAGAAAGCTTCTTTCCAGTTTTGAACGGAAGTTATTTCCTTTTTCACCATAGCCGTCTATGGGCTTCCAACTATACCTTTGCCAATTCCACAAGAACAGCCTTAGCGAAAGGTTTCTTGAAGGGAAAGATGTAACACTGTGAGATGAATTAACAGAACACAGAGCAGTTTCTCAGAAAGATTCTTTCCAGTATTGAACAGAAAATATTTCCTTTTTCACCATAGCCCTCTATCTGCTTCCAAATATCCCTTTGCCAATTCCACAAGAACAGCCTTAGCGAACGGCTTCTTGAAGGGAAAGATGTAACTCTGTGAGATGAATTAACAGAACACAGAGCAGTTTCTCAGAAAACTTCTTTCCAGTTTTGAACGGAAGATATTTCCTTTATCACCGTAGCCCTCTATGGGCTTCCAAATATCCCTTTGCCAATTCCACAAGAAGATCCTTAGCGAAAGGCTTCTTAAAGGGAAAGATGTAACTCTGTGAGATGAATTAACGGAACACAGAGCAGTTTCTCAGAAAGCTTCTTTCCAGTTTTGAACGGAAGATATTTCCTTTTTCACCATAGCCCTCTATGGGCTTCCAAATACCCTTTGCCAATTCCACAAGAACAGCCTTAGCGAAAGGCTTCTAGAAGGGAAAGATGTAACCCTTTGACTTGAATTAACAGAACACAGAGCAGTTTCTCAGAAAGCTTCTTTCCAGTTTTGAACGGAAGATATTTCCCTTTTCACCATAACCCTCTACGGGCTTCCAAATATCCCTTTGCCAATTCCACAAGAACAGCCTTAGCGAAAGGCTTCTTGAAGGGAAAGATGTAACTCTGTGAGATGAATTAACAGAACACAGAGCAGTTTCTCAGAAAGCTTCTTTCCAGTTTGGAACGGAAGATATTTCCTTTTTCACCATAGACCTCTATGGGCTTCCAAATATCCCTTTGCCAATTCCACAAGAACAGCCTTAGCGAAAGGCTTCTTGAAGGGAAAGATGTAACTCTGTGAGATGAATTAACAGAACACAGAGCAGTTTCTCAGAAAGCTTCTTTCCAGTTTGGAACGGAAGATATTTCCTTTTTCACCATAGCCCTCTATGGGCTTTCTAATATCCCTTTGCCAATTCCACAAGAACAGCCTTAGCGAAAGGCTTCTTGAAGGGAAAGATGTAACTCTGTGAGATGAATTAACAGAACACAGACCAGTTTCTAGAAAGCTTCTTTAAAGTTTTGAACGGAAGATGATTCCTTTTTCACAATAGCTCTCTACGGGCTTCCAAATATCCCTTTTCCAATTCCACAAGAACGGCCTTAGCGAAAGGTTTTTTGAAGGGAAAGATGTAACTCTGTGAGATGAATTAACAGAACACAGAGCAGTTTCTCAGAAAGCTTCTTTCCAGTGTTGAACGGAAGATATTTCCTTCTTCACCATAGCCGTCTATGGGCTTCCAAATATCACTTTGCCAATTCCACAAGAACAGCCTTAGCGAAAGGCTTCTTGAAGGCAAAGATGTAACTCAGTGAGATGAATTAACACAACACAGAGCAGTTTCTCAGAAAGCTTCTTTCCAGTTTGGAACGGAAGATATTTCCTTTTTCACCATACCGTCTATGGGCTTCCAAATATCCCTTTGCCAATTCCACAAGAACAGCCTTAGCGAAAGGCTTCTTGAAGGGAAAGATGTAACTCTGTGAGATGAATTAACAGAACACAGAGCAGTTTCTCAGAAAGCTTCTTTCCAGTTTGGAACGCAAGATATTTCCTTTTTCACCGTAGCCCTCTATGGGCTTCCAAATATCCCTTTGCCAATTCCACAAGAACAGCCTTAGCGAAAGGCTTCTTGAAGGGAAAGATGTAACTCTGTGAGATGAATTAACAGAACACAGAGCAGTTTCTCAGAAAGCTTCTTTCCAGTTTTGAACGGCCGATATTTCCTTTTTCACCATAGCCCTCTATGGGCTTCCAAATATCCCTTTGCCAATTCCACAAGAACAGCCTTAGCGAAAGGCTTCTTGAAGGGAAAGATGTAACTCTGTGAGATGAATTAACAGAACACAGAGCAGTTTCTCAGAAAGCTTCTTTCCAGTTTGGAACGGAAGATATTTCCTTTTTCACCATTGCCCTCTGTGGGCTTCCAAATATCCCTTTGCCAATTCCACAAGAACAGCCTTAGCGAAAGGCTTCTTGAAGGGAAAGATGTAACTCTGTGAGATGAATTAACACAACACAGAGCAGTTTCTCAGAAAGCTTCTTTCCAGTTTGGAACGGCAGATATTTCCTTTTTCACCATAGCCGTCTATGGGCTTCCAAATATCCCTTTGCCAATTCCACAAGAACAGCCTTAGCGAAAGGCTTCTTGAAGGGAAAGATGTAACTCTGTGAGATGAATTAACAGAACACAGAGCAGTTTCTCAGAAAGCTTCTTTCCAGTTTTGAACGCAAGATATTTCCTTTTTCACAGTAGCCCTCTATGGGCTTCCAAATATCCCTTTGCCAATTCCACAAGAACAGCCTTAGCGAAAGGCTTCCTGAAGGGAAAGATGTAACTCTGTGAGATGAATTAACAGAACACAGAGCAGTTTCTCAGAAAGCTTCTTTCCAGTTTGGAACGGAAGATATTTCCTTTTTCACCATAGCCCTCTATGGGCTTCCAAATATCCCTTTGCCAATTCCACAAGAACAGCCTTAGCGAAAGGCTTCTTGAAGGGAAAGATGTAACTCTGTGAGATGAATTAACGGAACACAGAGCAGTTTCTAGAAAGCTTCTTTCCAGTTTTGAACGGAAGATAATTCCTTTTTCACAATAGCTCTCTACGGGCTTCCAAATATCCCTTTTCCAATTCCAGAAGAACGGCCTTAGCGAAAGGTTTTTTGAAGGGAAAGATGTAACTCTGTGAGATGAATTAACACAACACAGAGCAGTTTCTCAGAAAGCTTCTTTCCAGTTTGGAACGGCAGATATTTCCTTTTTCACCATAGCCATCTATGGGCTTCCAAATATCCCTTTGCCAATTCCACAAGAACAGCCTTAGCGAAAGGCTGCTTGAAGGGAAAGATGTAACTCTGTGAGATGAATTAACAGAACACAGAGCAGTTTCTCAGGAAGCTTCTTTCCGGTTTTGAACGGAAGATATTTCCTTTTTCATCATAGCCCTCTATGGGCTTCGAAAAATCCCTTTGCCAATTCAACAAGAACCGCCTTAGCGAAAGGCTTCTTGAAGGGAAAGATGTAACTCTGTGAGATGAATTAACAGAACACAGAGCAGTTTCTCAGAAAGCTTCTTTCCAATTTTGAACGGAAGGTATTTCCTTTTTCACCATAGCCCTCTACGGGCTTCCAAATATCCCTTTTCCAATTCCACAAGAACGGCCTTAGCGAAAGGCTTTTTGAAGGGAAAGATGTAACTCTGTGAGATGAATTAACGGAACACAGAGCAGTTTCTCAGAAAGCTTCTTTCCAGTTTGGAACGGAAGTTATTTCCTTTTTCACCATAGCCGTCTATGGGCTTCCAACTATACCTTTGCCAATTCCACAAGAACAGCCTTAGCGAAAGGTTTCTTGAAGGGAAAGATGTAACACTGTGAGATGAATTAACAGAACACAGAGCAGTTTCTCAGAAAGATTCTTTCCAGTATTGAACAGAAAATATTTCCTTTTTCACCATAGCCCTCTATCTGCTTCCAAATATCCCTTTGCCAATTCCACAAGAACAGCCTTAGCGAAAGGCTTCTTGACGGGAAAGATGTAACTCTGTGAGATGAATTAACAGAACTCAGAGCAGTTTCTCAGAAAGCTTCTTTCCAGTTTTGAACGGAAGATATTTCCTTTTTCACCATAGCCTTCTATGGGCTTCCAAATAAACCTTTGCCAATTCCACAAGAACAGCCTTAGCGAAAGGCTTCTTGAAGGGAAAGATGTAACTCTGTGAGATGAATTAACAGAACACAGAGCAGTTTCTCAGAAAGCTTGTTTCCAGCTTTCAACGGAAGATATTCCCTTTTTCACCATAGCCCTCTATGGGCTTCCAAATATCCCTTTGCCAATTCCACAAGAACAGCCTTAGCGAACGGCTTCTTGAAGGGAAAGATGTAACTCTGTGAGATGAATTAACAGAACACAGAGCAGTTTCTCAGAAAACTTCTTTCCAGTTTTGAACGGAAGATATTTCCTTTATCACCGTAGCCCTCTATGGGCTTCCAAATATCCCTTTGCCAATTCCACAAGAAGATCCTTAGCGAAAGGCTTCTTAAAGGGAAAGATGTAACTCTGTGAGATGAATTAACGGAACACAGAGCAGTTTCTCAGAAAGCTTCTTTCCAGTTTTGAACGGAAGATATTTCCTTTTTCACCATAGCCCTCTATGGGCTTCCAAATACCCTTTGCCAATTCCACAAGAACAGCCTTAGCGAAAGGCTTCTAGAAGGGAAAGATGTAACCCTTTGACTTGAATTAACAGAACACAGAGCAGTTTCTCAGAAAGCTTCTTTCCAGTTTTGAACGGAAGATATTTCCCTTTTCACCATAGCCCTCTACGGGCTTCCAAATATCCCTTTGCCAATTCCACAAGAACAGCCTTAGCGAAAGGCTTCTTGAAGGGAAAGATGTAACTCTGTGAGATCAATTAACAGAACACAGAGCAGTTTCTCAGAAAGCTTCTTTCCAGTTTGGAACGGAAGATATTTCCTTTTTCACCATAGACCTCTATGGGCTTCCAAATATCCCTTTGCCAATTCCACAAGAACAGCCTTAGCGAAAGGCTTCTTGAAGGGAAAGATGTAACTCTGTGAGATGAATTAACAGAACACAGAGCAGTTTCTCAGAAAGCTTCTTTCCAGTTTGGAACGGAAGATATTTCCTTTTTCACCATAGCCCTCTATGGGCTTTCTAATATCCCTTTGCCAATTCCACAAGAACAGCCTTAGCGAAAGGCTTCTTGAAGGGAAAGATGTAACTCTGTGAGATGAATTAACAGAACACAGACCAGTTTCTAGAAAGCTTCTTTAAAGTTTTGAACGGAAGATATTTCCTTTATCACCATAGCCCTCTATGGGCTTCCAAATATCCCTTTGCCAATTCCACAAGAAGATCCTTAGCGAAAGGCTTCTTGAAGGGAAAGATGTAACTCTGTGAGATGAATTAACGAACACAGAGCAGTTTCTCAGAAAGCTTCTTTCCAGTTTTGAACGGTAGATATTTCCTTTTTCACCATAGCCCTCTAAGGGCTTCCAAATATCCCTTTGCCAATTCCACAAGAACAGCCTTAGGGAAAGGCTTCTTGAAGGGAAAGATGTAACTCTGTGAGATGAATTAATGGAACACAGAGCAGTTTCTCAGAAAGCTTCTTTCCAGTTTTGAACGGAAGATATTTCTTTTGTCACCATAGCCTTCTATGGGCTTCCAAATATCCCTTTGCCAATTCCACAAGAACAGCCTTAGCGAACGGCTTCTTGAAGGGAAAGATGTAACTTTGTGAGATGAATTAACAGAACACAGAGCAGTTTCTCAGAAAGCTTCTTTCCAGTTTTGAACGCAAGATATTTCCTTTTTCACCGTAGCCCTCTATGGGCTTCCAAATATCCCTTTGCCAATTCCACAAGAACAGCCTTAGCGAAAGGCTTCTTGAAGGGAAAGATGTAACTCTGTGAGATGAATTAACAGAACACAGAGCAGTTTCTCAGAAAGCTTCTTTCCAGTTTGGAACGGAAGATATTTCCTTTTTCACCATAGACCTCTATGGGCTTCCAAATATCCCTTTGCCAATTCCACAAGAACAGCCTTAGCGAAAGGCTTCTTGAAGGGAAAGATGTAACTCTGTGAGATGAATTAACAGAACACAGAGCAGTTTCTCAGAAAGCTTCTTTCCAGTTTGGAACGGAAGATATTTCCTTTTTCACCATAGCCCTCTATGGGCTTTCTAATATCCCTTTGCCAATTCCACAAGAACAGCCTTAGCGAAAGGCTTCTTGAAGGGAAAGATGTAACTCTGTGAGATGAATTAACAGAACACAGACCAGTTTCTAGAAAGCTTCTTTAAAGTTTTGAACGGAAGATGATTCCTTTTTCACAATAGCTCTCTACGGGCTTCCAAATATCCCTTTTCCAATTCCACAAGAACGGCCTTAGCGAAAGGTTTTTTGAAGGGAAAGATGTACCTCTGTGAGATGAATTAACAGAACACAGAGCAGTTTCTCAGAAAGCTTCTTTCCAGTGTTGAACGGAAGATATTTCCTTCTTCACCATAGCCGTCTATGGGCTTCCAAATATCACTTTGCCAATTCCACAAGAACAGCCTTAGCGAAAGGCTTCTTGAAGGCAAAGATGTAACTCAGTGAGATGAATTAACAGAACACAGAGCAGTTTCTCAGAAAGCTTCTTTCCAGTTTGGAACGGAAGATATTTCCTTTTTCACCATACCGTCTATGGGCTTCCAAATATCCCTTTGCCAATTCCACAAGAACAGCCTTAGCGAAAGGCTTCTTGAAGGGAAAGATGTAACTCTGTGAGATGAATTAACAGAACACAGAGCAGTTTCTCAGAAAGCTTCTTTCCAGTTTGGAACGCAAGATATTTCCTTTTTCACCGTAGCCCTCTATGGGCTTCCAAATATCCCTTTGCCAATTCCACAAGAACAGCCTTAGCGAAAGGCTTCTTGAAGGGAAAGATGTAACTCTGTGAGATGAATTAACAGAACACAGAGCAGTTTCTCAGAAAGCTTCTTTCCAGTTTTGAACGGCCGATATTTCCTTTTTCACCATAGCCCTCTATGGGCTTCCAAATATCCCTTTGCCAATTCCACAAGAACAGCCTTAGCGAAAGGCTTCTTGAAGGGAAAGATGTAACTCTGTGAGATGAATTAACAGAACACAGAGCAGTTTCTCAGAAAGCTTCTTTCCAGTTTGGAACGGAAGATATTTCCTTTTTCACCATTGCCCTCTGTGGGCTTCCAAATATCCCTTTGCCAATTCCACAAGAACAGCCTTAGCGAAAGGCATCTTGAAGGGAAAGATGTAACTCTGTGAGATGAATTAACACAACACAGAGCAGTTTCTCATAAAGCTTCTTTCCAGTTTGGAACGGCAGATATTTCCTTTTTCACCATAGCCGTCTATGGGCTTCCAAATATCCCTTTGCCAATTCCACAAGAACAGCCTTAGCGAAAGGCTTCTTGAAGGGAAAGATGTAACTCTGTGAGATGAATTAACGGAACACAGAGCAGTTTCTCAGAAAGCTTCTTTCCAGTTTTGAACGGAAGATATTTCCTTTTTCACCGTAGCCCTCTATGGGCTTCCAAATATCCCTTTTCCAATTCCACAAGAACAGCCTTAGCGAAAGGCTTCTTGAAGGGAAAGATGTAACTCTGTGAGATGAATTAACAGAACACAGAGCAGTTTCTCAGAAAGCTTCTTTCCAGTTTTGAACGGAAGATATTTCCTTTTTCACCATAGCCCTCTAAGGGCTTCCAAATATCCCTTTGCCAATTCCACAAGAACAGCCTTAGCGAAAGGCTTCTTGAAGGGAAAGATGTAACTCTGTGAGATGAATTAACAGAACACAGAGCAGTTTCTCAGAAAGCTTCTTTCCAGTTTTGAACGGAAGATATTTCCTTTTTCATCATAGCCCTCTATGGGCTTCGAAATATCCCTTTGCCAATTCCACAAGAACAGCCTTAGCGAAAGGCTTCTTGAAGGGAAAGATGTAACTCTGTGAGATAAATTAACAGAACACAGAGCAGTTTCTCAGAAAGCTTCTTTCCAGTTTGGAACGGAAGGTTTTTCCTTTTTCACCATAGCCCTCTATGGGCTTCCAGATATCCCTTTGCCAATTCGACAAGAACAGCCTTAGCGAAAGGCTTCTTGAAGGGAAAGATGTAACTCTGTGAGATGAATTAACAGAACACAGAGCAGTTTCTCAGAAAGCTTCTTTCCAGTTTTGAACGGAAGATATTTCCTTTTTTCACCATAGCCCTCTATGGGCTTCCAAATATCCCTTTGCCAATTCCACAAGAACAGCCTTAGCGAAATGCTTCTAGAAGGGAAAGATGTAACCCTGTGAGATGAATTAACAGAACACAGAGCAGTTTCTCAGAAAGCTTCTTTCCAGTTTTGAACGGAAGATATTTCCTTTTTCACCATAGCCCTCTACGGGCTTCCAAATATCCCTTTTCCAATTCCACAAGAACGGCCTTAGCGAAAGGCTTTTTGAAGGGAAAGATGTAACTCTGTGAGATGAATTAACGGAACACAGAGCAGTTTCTCAGAAAGCTTCTTTCCAGTTTTGAACGGAAGTTATTTCCTTTTTCACCATAGCCGTCTATGGGCTTCCAACTATACCTTTGCCAATTCCACAAGAACAGCCTTAGCGAAAGGCTTCTTGAAGGGAAAGATGTAACACTGTGAGATGAATTAACAGAACACAGAGCAGTTTCTCAGAAAGCTTCTTTCCAGTATTGAACAGAAGATATTTCCTTTTTCACCATAGCCATCTATCTGCTTCCAAATATCCCTTTGCCAATTCCACAAGAACAGCCTTAGCGAAAGGCTTCTTGACGGGAAAGATGTAACTCTGTGAGACGAATTAACAGAACACAGAGCAGTTTCTCAGAAAGCTTCTTTCCAGTTTTGAACGGAAGATATTTCCTTTTTCACCATAGCCTTCTATGGGCTTCCAAATAAACCTTTGCCAATTCCACAAGAACAGCCTTAGCGAAAGGCTTCTTGAAGGGAAAGATGTAACTCTGTGAGATGAATTAACAGAACACAGAGCAGTTTCTCAGAAAGCTTGTTTCCAGCTTTCAACGGAAGATATTCCCTTTTTCACCATAGCCCTCTATGGGCTTCCAAATATCCCTTTGCCAATTCCACAAGAACAGCCTTAGCGAAAGGCTTCTTGAAGGGAAAGATGTAACTCTGTGAGATGAATTAACAGAACACAGAGCAGTTTCTCAGAAAACTTCTTTCCAGTTTTGAACGGAAGATATTTCCTTTATCACCATAGCCCTCTACGCGCTTCCAAATATCCCTTTGCCAATTCCACAAGAAGATCCTTAGCGAAAGGCTTCTTGAAGGGAAAGATGTAACTCTGTGAGATGAATTAACGAACACACAGCAGTTTCTCAGAAAGCTTCTTTCCAGTTTTGAACGGAAGATATTTCCTTTTTCACCATAGCCCTCTATGGGCTTCCAAATATCCCTTTGCCAATTCCACAAGAACAGCCTTAGGGAAAGGCTTCTTGAAGGGAAAGATGTAACTTTGTGAGATGAATTAACAGAACACAGAGCAGTTTCTCAGAAAGCTTCTTTCCAGTTTTGAACGCAAGATATTTCCTTTTTCACCGTAGCCCTCTATGGGCTTCCAAATATCCCTTTGCCAATTCCACAAGAACAGCCTTAGCGAAAGGCTTCTTGAAGGGAAAGATGTAACTCTGTGAGATGAATTAACAGAACACAGAGCAGTTTCTCAGAAAGCTTCTTTCCAGTTTTGAACGCAAGATATTTCCTTTTTCACCGTAGCCCTCTATGGGCTTCCAAATATCCCTTTGCCAATTCCACAAGAACAGCCTTAGCGAAAGGCTTCTTGAAGGGAAAGATGTAACTCTGTGAGATGAATTAACAGAACACAGAGCAGTTTCTCAGAAAGCTTCTTTCCAGTTTTGAACGGAAGATATTTCCTTTTTCATCATAGCCCTCTATGGTCTTCGAAATATCCCTTTGCCAATTCCACAAGAACAGCCTTAGCGAAAGGCTTCTTGAAGGGAAAGATGTAACTCTGTGAGATGAATTAACAGAACACAGAGCAGTTTCTCAGAAAGATTCTTTCCAGTTTGGAACGGAAGGTATTTCCTTTTTCACCATAGCCCTCTATGGGCTTCCAAATATCCCTTTGCCAATTCCACAAGAACAGCCTTAGTGAAAGGCTTCTTGAAGGGAAAGATGTAACTCTGTGAGATGAATTAACAGAACACAGAGCAGTTTCTCAGAAAGCTTCTTTCCAGTTCTGAACGGAAGATATTTCCTTTTTTCACCATAGCCCTCTATGGGCTTCCAAATATCACTTTGCTAATTCCACAAGAACGGCCTTAGCGAAAGGCTTTTTGAAGGGAAAGATGTAACTCTGTGAGATGAATTAACGGAACACAGAGCAGTTTCTCAGAAAGCTTCTTTCCAGTTTTGAACGGAAGTTATTTCCTTTTTCACCATAGTCGTCTATGGGCTTCCAACTATACCTTTGCCAATTCCACAAGAACAGCCTTAGCGAAAGGCTTCTTGAAGGGAAAGATGTAACACTGTGAGATGAATTAACAGAACACAGAGCAGTTTCTCAGAAAGCTTCTTTCCAGTATTGAACAGAAGATATTTCCTTTTTCACCATAGCCCTCTATCTGCTTCCAAATATCCCTTTGCCAATTCCACAAGAACAGCCTTAGCGAAAGGCTTCTTGACGGGAAAGATGTAACTCTGTGAGATGAATTAACAGAACACAGAGCAGTTTCTCAGAAAACTTCTTTCCAGTTTTGAACGGAAGATATTTCCTTTATCAACATAGCCCTCTACGCGCTTCCAAATATCCCTTTGCCAATTCCACAAGAAGATCCTTAGCGAAAGGCTTCTTGAAGGGAAAGATGTAACTCTGTGAGATGAATTAACGGAACACAGAGCAGTTTCTCAGAAAGCTTCTTTCCAGTTTTGAACGGAAGATATTTCCTTTTTCACCATAGCCCTCTATGGGCTTCCAAATATCCCTTTGCCAATTCCACAAGAACAGCCTTAGGGAAAGGCTTCTTGAAGGGAAAGATGTAACTCTGTGAGATGAATTAATGGAACACAGAGCAGTTTCTCAGAAAGCTTCTTTCCAGTTTTGAACGGAAGATATTTCTTTTGTCACCATAGCCTTCTATGGGCTTCCAAATATCCCTTTGCCAATTCCACAAGAACAGCCTTAGCGAACGGCTTCTTGAAGGGAAAGATGTAACTCTGTGAGATGAATTAACAGAACACAGAGCAGTTTCTCAGAAAGCTTCTTTCCAGTTTTGAACGCAAGATATTTCCTTTTTCACCGTAGCCCTCTATGGGCTTCCAAATATCCCTTTGCCAATTCCACAAGAACAGCCTTAGCGAAAGGCTTCTTGAAGGGAAAGATGTAACTCTGTGAGATGAATTAACAGAACACAGAGCAGTTTCTCAGAAAGCTTCTTTCCAGTTTGGAATGGAAGATATTTCCTTTTTCACCAGAGCCCTCTATGGGCTTCCAAATATCCCTTTGCCAATTCCACAAGAACAGCCTTAGCGAAAGGCTTCTTGAAGGGAAAGATGTAACTCTGTGAGATGAATTAACAGAACACAGAGCAGTTTCTCAGAAAGCTTCTTTCCAGTTTGGAACGGAAGATATTTCCTTTTTCACCATAGCCCTCTATGGGCTTCCTAATATCCCTTTGCCAATTCCACAAGAACAGCCTTAGCGAAAGGCTTCTTGAAGGGAAAGATGTAACTCTGTGAGATGAATTAACAGAACACAGACCAGTTTCTAGAAAGCTTCTTTAAAGTTTTGAACGGAAGATAATTCCTTTTTCACAATAGCTCTCTACGGGCTTCCAAATATCCCTTTTACAATTCCACAAGAACGGCCTTAGCGAAAGGTTTTTTGAAGGGAAAGATGTACCTCTGTGAGATGAATTAACAGAACACAGAGCAGTTTCTCAGAAAGCTTCTTTCCAGTTTTGAACGTAAGATATTTCCTTTTTCACCATAGCCGTCTATGGGCTTCCAAATATCCCTTTGCGAATTCCACAAGAACAGCCTTAGCGAAAGGCTTCTTGAAGGCAAAGATGTAACTCTGTGAGATGAATTAACACAACACAGAGCAGTTTCTCAGAAAGCTTCTTTCCAGTTTGGAACGGCAGATATTTCCTTTTTCACCATACCGTCTATGGGCTTCCAAATATCCCTTTGCCAATTCCACAAGAACAGCCTTAGCGAAAGGCTTCTTGAAGGGAAAGACGTAACTCTGTGAGATGAATTAACAGAACACAGAGCAGTTTCTCAGAAAGCTTCTTTCCAGTTTTGAACGGAAGATATTTCCTTTTTCACCATAGCCCTCTATGGGCTTCCAAATATCCCTTTGCCAATTCCACAAGAACAGCCTTAGCGAAGGGCTTCTTGAAGGGAAAGATGTAACTCTGTGAGATGAATTAACAGAACACAGAGCAGTTTCTCAGAAAGCTTCTTTCCAGTTTTGAACGGAAGATATTTCCTTTTTCATCATAGCCCTCTATGGGCTTCGAAATATCCCTTTGCCAATTCCACAAGAACAGCCTTAGCGAAAGGCTTCTTGAAGGGAAAGATGTAACTCTGTGAGATGAATTAACAGAACACAGAGCAGTTTCTCAGAAAGCTTCTTTCCAGTTTGGAACGGAAGGTATTTCCTTTTTCACCATAGCCCTCTATGGGCTTCCAAATATCCCTTTGCCAATTCCACAAGAACAGCCTTAGCGAAAGGCTTTTTGAAGGGAAAGATGTAATTCTGTGAGATGAATTAACGGAACACAGAGCAGTTTCTCAGAAAGCTTCTTTCCAGTTTTGAACGGAAGTTATTTCCTTTTTCACCATAGCCGTCTATGGGCTTCCAACTATACCTTTGCCAATTCCACAAGAACAGCCTTAGCGAAAGGCTTCTTGAAGGGAAAGATGTAACACTGTGAGATGAATTAACAGAACACAGAGCAGTTTCTCAGAAAGCTTCTTTCCAGTATTGAACAGAAGATATTTCCTTTTTCACCATAGCCCTCTATCTGCTTCCAAATATCCCTTTGCCAATTCCACAAGAACAGCCTTAGCGAAAGGCTTCTTGACGGGAAAGATGTAACTCTGTGAGATGAATTAACAGAACACAGAGCAGTTTCTCAGAAAGCTTCTTTCCAGTTTTGAACGGAAGATATTTCCTTTTTCACCATAGCCTTCTATGGGCTTCCAAATAAACCTTTGCCAATTCCACAAGAACAGCCTTAGCGAAAGGCTTCTTGAAGGGAAAGATGTAACTCTGTGAGATGAATTAACAGAACACAGAGCAGTTTCTCAGAAAGCTTCTTTCCAGTTTTGAACGCAAGATATTTCCTTTTTCACCGTAGCCCTCTATGGGCTTCCAAATATCCCTTTGCCAATTCCACAAGAACAGCCTTAGCGAAAGGCTTCTTGAAGGGAAAGATGTAACTCTGTGAGATGAATTAACAGAACACAGAGCAGTTTCTCAGAAAGCTTCTTTCCAGTTTGGAACGGAAGATATTTCCTTTTTCACCATAGCCCTCTATGGGCTTCCAAATATCCCTTTGCCAATTCCACAAGAACAGCCTTAGCGAAAGGCTTCTTGAAGGGAAAGATGTAACTCTGTGAGATGAATTAACAGAACACAGAGCAGTTTCTCAGAAAGCTTCTTTCCAGTTTGGAACGGAAGATATTTCCTTTTTCACCATAGCCCTCTATGGGCTTCCTAATATCCCTTTGCCAATTCCACAAGAACAGCCTTAGCGAAAGGCTTCTTGAAGGGAAAGATGTAACTCTGTGAGATGAATTAACAGAACACAGACCAGTTTCTAGAAAGCTTCTTTAAAGTTTTGAACGGAAGATAATTCCTTTTTCACAATAGCTCTCTACGGGCTTCCAAATATCCCTTTTCCAATTCCACAAGAACGGCCTTAGCGAAAGGTTTTTTGAAGGGAAAGATGTACCTCTGTGAGATGAATTAACAGAACACAGAGCAGTTTCTCAGAAAGCTTCTTTCCAGTTTTGAACGGAAGATATTTCCTTTTTCACCATAGCCGTCTATGGGCTTCCAAATATCCCTTTGCCAATTCCACAAGAACAGCCTTAGCGAAAGGCTTCTTGAAGGCAAAGATGTAACTCTGTGAGATGAATTAACACAACACAGAGCAGTTTCTCAGAAAGCTTCTTTCCAGTTTGGAACGGCAGATATTTCCTTTTTCACCATACCGTCTATGGGCTTCCAAATATCCCTTTGCCAATTCCACAAGAACAGCCTTAGCGAAAGGCTTCTTGACGGGAAAGACGTAACTCTGTGAGATGAATTAACAGAACACAGAGCAGTTTCTCAGAAAGCTTCTTTCCAGTTTTGAACGGAAGATATTTCCTTTTTCACCATAGCCCTCTATGGGCTTCCAAATATCCCTTTGCCAATTCCACAAGAACAGCCTTAGCGAAGGGCTTCTTGAAGGGAAAGATGTAACTCTGTGAGATGAATTAACAGAACACAGAGCAGTTTCTCAGAAAGCTTCTTTCCAGTTTTGAACGGAAGATATTTCCTTTTTCATCATAGCCCTCTATGGGCTTCGAAATATCCCTTTGCCAATTCCACAAGAACAGCCTTAGCGAAAGGCTTCTTGAAGGGAAAGATGTAACTCTGTGAGATGAATTAACAGAACACAGAGCAGTTTCTCAGAAAGCTTCTTTCCAGTTTTGAACGGAAGATATTTCCTTTTTCACCATAGCCCTCTATGGGCTTCCAAATATCCCTTTGCCAATTCCACAAGAACAGCCTTAGCGAAAGGCTTCTTGAAGGGAAAGATGTAACTCTGTGAGATGAATTAACAGAACACAGAGCAGTTTCTCAGAAAGCTTCTTTCCAGTTCTGAACGGAAGATATTTCCTTTTTTCACCATAGCCCTCTGTGGGCTTCCAAATATCCCTTTGCCAATTCCACAAGAACAGCCTTAGCGAAAGGCTTCTAGAAGGGAAAGATGTAACCCTGTGAGATGAATTAACAGAACACAGAGCAGTTTCTCAGAAAGCTTCTTTCCACTTTTGAACGGAAGATATTTCCTTTTTCACCATAGCCCTCTACGGGCTTCCAAATATCCCTTTTCCAATTCCACAAGAACGGCCTTAGCGAAAGGCTTTTTGAAGGGAAAGATGTAACTCTGTGAGATGAATTAACGGAACACAGAGCAGTTTCTCAGAAAGCTTCTTTCCAGTTTTGAACGGAAGTTATTTCCTTTTTCACCATAGCCGTCTATGGGCTTCCAACTATACCTTTGCCAATTCCACAAGAACAGCCTTAGCGAAAGGCTTCTTGAAGGGAAAGATGTAACACTGTGAGATGAATTAACAGAACACAGAGCAGTTTCTCAGAAAGCTTCTTTCCAGTATTGAACAGAAGATATTTCCTTTTTCACCATAGCCCTCTATCTGCTTCCAAATATCCCTTTGCCAATTCCACAAGAACAGCCTTAGCGAAAGGCTTCTTGACGGGAAAGATGTAACTCTGTGAGATGAATTAACAGAACACAGAGCAGTTTCTCAGAAAGCTTCTTTCCAGTTTTGAACGGAAGATATTTCCTTTTTCACCATAGCCTTCTATGGGCTTCCAAATAAACCTTTGCCAATTCCACAAGAACAGCCTTAGCGAAAGGCTTCTTGAAGGGAAAGATGTAACTCTGTGAGATGAATTAACAGAACACAGAGCAGTTTCTCAGAAAGTTTCTTTCCAGTTTTGAACGCAAGATATTTCCTTTTTCACCGTAGCCCTCTATGTGCTTCCAAATAACCCTTTGCCAATTCCACAAGAACAGCCTTAGCGAAAGGCTTCTTGAAGGGAGAGATGTAACTCTGTGAGATGAATTAACAGAACACAGAGCAGTTTCTCAGAAAGCTTCTTTCCAGTTTGGAACGGAAGATATTTCCTTTTTCACCATAGCCCTCTATGGGCTTCCAAATATCCCTTTGCCAATTCCACAAGAACAGCCTTAGCGAAAGGCTTCTTGAAGGGAAAGATGTAACTCTGTGAGATGAATTAACAGAACACAGAGCAGTTTCTCAGAAAGCTTCTTTCCAGTTTGGAACGGAAGATATTTCCTTTTTCACCATAGCCCTCTATGGGCTTACTAATATCCCTTTGCCAATTCCACAAGAACAGCCTTAGCGAAAGGCTTCTTGAACGGAAAGATGTAACTCTGTGAGATGAATTAACAGAACACAGACCAGTTTCTAGAAAGTTTCTTTAAAGTTTTGAACGGAAGATAATTCCTTTTTCACAATAGCTCTCTACGGGCTTCCAAATATCCCTTTTCCAATTCCACAAGAACGGCCTTAGCGAAAGGTTTTTTGAAGGGAAAGATGTAACTCTGTGAGATGAATTAACAGAACACAGAGCAGTTTCTCAGAAAGCTTCTTTCCAGTTTTGAACGGAAGATATTTCCTTTTTCAACATAGCCGTCTATGGGCTTCCAAATATCCCTTTGCCAATTCCACAAGAACAGCCTTAGCAAAAGGCTTCTTGAAGGCAAAGATGTAACTCTGTGAGATGAATTAACACAACACAGAGCAGTTTCTCAGAAAGCTTCTTTCCAGTTTGGAACGGCAGATATTTCCTTTTTCACCATACCGTCTATGGGCTTCCAAATATCCCTTTGCCAATTCCACAAGAACAGCCTTAGCGAAAGGCTTCTTGAAGGGAAAGATGTAACTCTGTGAGATGAATTAACAGAACACAGAGCAGTTTCTCAGAAAGCTTCTTTCCAGTTTTGAACGCAAGATATTTCCTTTTTCACCGAAGCCCTCTATGGGCTTCCAAATATCCCTTTGCCAATTCCACAAGAACAGCCTTAGCGAAAGGCTTCTTGAAGGGAAAGATGTAACTCTGTTAGATGAATTAACAGAACACAGAGCAGTTTCTCAGAAAGCTTCTTTCCAGTTTTGAACGGCCGATATTTCCTTTTTCACCATAGCTCTCTATGGGCTTCCAAATATCCCTTTCCAATTCCACAAGAACAGCCTTAGCGAAAGGCTTCTTGAAGGGAAAGATGTAACTCTGTGAGATGAATTAACAGAACACAGAGCAGTTTCTCAGAAAGCTTCTTTCCAGTTTTGAACGGAATATATTTCCTGTTTCACCATAGCCCTCTATGGGCTTCCCAATATCCCTTTGCCAATTCCACAAGAACAGCCTTAGCGAAAGGCTTCTTGAAGGGAAAGATGTAAATCTGTGAGATGAATTAACAGAACACAGAGCAGTTTCTCAGAAAGCTTCTTTCCAGTTTTGAACGGAAGATATTTCCTTTTTCACAATAGCCCTCTATGGGCTTCCAAATATCCCTTTGCCAATTCCACAAGAACAGCCTTAGCGAAGGGCTTCTTGAAGGGAAAGATGTAACTCTGTGAGATGAATTAACAGAACACAGAGCAGTTTCTCAGAAAGCTTCTTTCCAGTTTTGAACGGAAGATATTTCCTTTTTCATCATAGCCCTCTATGGGCTTCGAAATATCCCTTTGCCAATTCCACAAGAACAGCCTTAGCGAAAGGCTTCTTGAAGGGAAAGATGTAACTCTGTGAGATGAATTAACAGAACACAGAGCAGTTTCTCAGAAAGCTTCTTTCCAGTTTGGAACGGAAGGTATTTCCTTTTTCACCATAGCCCTCTATGGGCTTCCAAATATCCCTTTGCCAATTCCACAAGAACAGCCTTAGCGAAAGGCTGCTTGAAGGGAAAGATGTAACTCTGTGAGATGAATTAACAGAACACAGAGCAGTTTCTCAGAAAGCTTCTTTCCGGTTTTGAACGGAAGATATTTCCTTTTTCATCATAGCCCTCTATGGGCTTCGAAAAATCCCTTTGCCAATTCAACAAGAACCGCCTTAGCGAAAGGCTTCTTGAAGGGAAAGATGTAACTCTGTGAGATGAATTAACAGAACACAGAGCAGTTTCTCAGAAAGCTTCTTTCCAGTTTTGAACGGAAGGTATTTCCTTTTTCACCATAGCCCTCTACGGGCTTCCAAATATCCCTTTTCCAATTCCACAAGAACGGCCTTAGCGAAAGGCTTTTTGAAGGGAAAGATGTAACTCTGTGAGATGAATTAACGGAACACAGAGCAGTTTCTCAGAAAGCTTCTTTCCAGTTTTGAACGGAAGTTATTTCCTTTTTCACCATAGCCGTCTATGGGCTTCCAACTATACCTTTGCCAATTCCACAAGAACAGCCTTAGCGAAAGGTTTCTTGAAGGGAAAGATGTAACACTGTGAGATGAATTAACAGAACACAGAGCAGTTTCTCAGAAAGATTCTTTCCAGTATTGAACAGAAAATATTTCCTTTTTCACCATAGCCCTCTATCTGCTTCCAAATATCCCTTTGCCAATTCCACAAGAACAGCCTTAGCGAAAGGCTTCTTGACGGGAAAGATGTAACTCTGTGAGATGAATTAACAGAACACAGACAAGTTTCTAGAAAGCTTCTTTAAAGTTTTGAACGGAAGATAATTCCTTTTTCACAATAGCTCTCTACGGGCTTCCAAATATCCCTTTTCCAATTCCACAAGAACGGCCTTAGCGAAAGGTTTTTTGAAGGGAAAGATGTACCTCTGTGAGATGAATTAACAGAACACAGAGCAGTTTCTCAGAAAGCTTCTTTCCAGTTTTGAACGGAAGATATTTCCTTTTTCACCATAGCCGTCTATGGGCTTTCAAATATCCCTTTGCCAATTCCACAAGAACAGCCTTAAGGAAAGGCTTCTTGAAGGCAAAGATGTAACTCTGTGAGATGAATTAACACAACACAGAGCAGTTTCTCAGAAAGCTTCTTTCCAGTTTGGAACGCAAGATATTTCCTTTTTCACCGTAGCCCTCTATGGGCTTCCAAATATCCCTTTGCCAATTCCACAAGAACAGCCTTAGCGAAAGGCTTCTTGAAGGTAAAGATGTAACTCTGTTAGATGAATTAACAGAACACAGAGCAGTTTCTCAGAAAGCTTCTTTCCAGTTTTGAACGGAAGATATTTCCTTTTTCACCATAGCCCTCTATGGGCTTCCAAATATCCCTTTGCCAATTCCACAAGAAGATCCTAAGCGAAAGGCTTCTTGAAGGGAAAGATGTAATTCTGTGAGATGAATTAACACAACACAGAGCAGTTTCTCAGAAAGCTTCTTTCCAGTTTTGAACTGAAGATATTTCCTTTTTCATCACAGCCCTCTATGGGCTTCCAAATATCCCTTTGCCAATTCCACAAGAACAGCCTTAGCGAAAGGCTTCTTGAAGGGAAAGATGTAACTCTGTGAGATGAATTAACAGAACACAGAGCAGTTTCTCAGAAAGCTTCTTTCCAGTTTGGAACGGAACATATTTCCTTTTTCACCATAGCCCTCTATGGGCTTCCAAATATCCCTTTGCCAATTCCACAAGAACAGCCTTAGCGAAAGGCTTCTTGAAGGGAAAGATGTAACTCTGTGAGATGAATTAACAGAACACAGACCAGTTTCTCAGAAAGCTTCTTTCCAGTTTTGAACGGAAGATATTTCCTTTTTTCACCATAGCCCTCTATGGGCTTCCAAATATCCCTTTGCCAATTCCACAAGAACAGCCTTAGCGAAAGGCTTCTTGAAGAGAAAGATGTAACTCTGAGATGAATTAACAGAACACAGAGCAGTTTCTCAGAAAGCTTCTTTCCAGTTTTGAACGGAAGATATTTCCTTTTTCACCATAGCCCTCTACGGGCTTCCAAATATCCCTTTTCCATTTCCACAAGAACGGCCTTAGCGAAAGGCTTTTTGAAGGGAAAGACGTAACTCTGTGAGATGAATTAACGGAACACAGAGCAGTTTCTCAGAAAGCTTCTTTCCAGTTTTGAACGGAAGTTATTTCCTTTTTCACCATAGCCGTCTATGGGCTTCCAACTATACCTTTCCCAATTCCACAAGAACAGCCTTAGCGAAAGGCTTCTTGAAGGGAAAGATGTAACTCTGTGAGATGAATTAACAGAACACAGAGCAGTTTCTCAGAAAGCTTCTTTCCAGTTTGGAACGGAAGATATTTCCTTTATCACCATAGCCCTCTATGGGCTTCCAAATATCCCTTTGCCAATTCCACAAGAACAGCCTTAGCGAAAGGCTTCTTGAAGGGAAAGACGTAACTCTGTGAGATGAATTAACGGAACACAGAGCAGTTTCTCAGAAAGCTTCTTTCCAGTTTTGAACGCAAGATATTTCCTTTTTCACCGTAGCCCTCTATGGGCTTCCAAATATCCCTTTGCCAATTCCACAAGAACAGCCTTAGCGAAAGGCTTCTTGAAGGGAAAGATGTAACTCTGTGAGATGAATTAACAGAACACAGAGCAGTTTCTCAGAAAGATTCTTTCCAGTTTGGAACGGAAGGTATTTCCTTTTTCACCATAGCCCTCTATGGGCTTCCAAATATCCCTTTGCCAATTCCACAAGAACAGCCTTAGCGAAAGGCTTCTTGAAGGGAAAGATGTAACTCTGTGAGATGAATTAACAGAACACAGAGCAGTTTCTCAGAAAGCTTCTTTCCAGTTCTGAACGGAAGATATTTCCTTTTTTCACCATAGCCCTCTATGGGCTTCCAAATATCACTTTGCCAATTCCACAAGAACGGCCTTAGCGAAAGGCTTTTTGAAGGGAAAGATGTAACTCTGTGAGATGAATTAACCGAACACAGAGCAGTTTCTCAGAAAGCTTCTTTCCAGTTTTGAACGGAAGTTATTTCCTTTTTCACCATAGTCGTCTATGGGCTTCCAACTATACCTTTGCCAATTCCACAAGAACAGCCTTAGCGAAAGGCTTCTTGAAGGGAAAGATGTAACACTGTGAGATGAATTAACAGAACACAGAGCAGTTTCTCAGAAAGCTTCTTTCCAGTATTGAACAGAAGATATTTCCTTTTTCACCATAGCCCTCTATCTGCTTCCAAATATCCCTTTGCCAATTCCACAAGAACAGCCTTAGCGAAAGGCTTCTTGACGGGAAAGATGTAACTCTGTGAGATGAATTAACAGAACACAGAGCAGTTTCTCAGAAAACTTCTTTCCAGTTTTGAACGGAAGATATTTCCTTTATCACCATAGCCCTCTACGCGCTTCCAAATATCCCTTTGCCAATTCCACAAGAAGATCCTTAGCGAAAGGCTTCTTGAAGGGAAAGATGTAACTCTGTGAGATGAATTAACGGAACACAGAGCAGTTTCTCAGAAAGCTTCTTTCCAGTTTTGAACGGAAGATATTTCCTTTTTCACCATAGCCCTCTATGGGCTTCCAAATATCCCTTTTCCAATTCCACAAGAACGGCCTTAGCGAAAGGCTTCTTGAAGGGAAAGATGTAACTCTGTGAGATGAATTAACAGAACACAGAGCAGTTTCTCAGAAAGCTTCTTTCCAGTTTTGAACGGAAGATATTTCCTTTTTCACCATAGCCCTCTATGGGCTTCCAAATATCCCTTTGCCAATTCCACAAGAACAGCCTTAGCGAAAGGCTTCTTGAAGGGAAAGATGTAACTCTGTGAGATGAATTAACACAACACAGTGCAGTTTCTCAGAAAGCTTCTTTCCAGTTTGGAACGGCAGATATTTCCTTTTTCACCATAGCCGTCTATGGGCTTCCAAATATCCCTTTGCCAATTCCACAAGAACAGCCTTAGCGAAAGGCTTCTTGTAGGGAAAGACGTAACTCTGTGAGATGAATTAACGGAACACAGAGCAGTTTCTCAGAAAGCTTCTTTCCAGTTTTGAACGCAAGATATTTCCTTTTTCACCGTAGCCCTCTATGGGCTTCCAAATATCCCTTTGCCAATTCCACAAGAACAGCCTTAGCGAAAGGCTTCTTGAAGGGAAAGATGTAACTCTGTGAGATGAATTAACAGAACACAGAGCAGTTTCTCAGAAAGCTTCTTTCCAGTTTTGAACGGAAGATATTTCCTTTTTCACCATAGCCGCCTATGGGCTTCCAAATATCCCTTTGCCAATTCCACAAGAACAGCCTTAGCGAAAGGCTTCTTGAAGGGAAAGATGTAACTCTGTGAGATGAATTAACACAACACAGAGCAGTTTCTCAGAAAGCTTCTTTCCAGTTTGGAACGGCAGATATTTCCTTTTTCACCATAGCCGTCTATGGGCTTCCAAATATCCCTTTGCCAATTCCACAAGAACAGCCTTAGCGAAAGGCTTCTTGAAGGGAAAGATGTAACTCTGTGAGATGAATTAACAGAACACAGAGCAGTTTCTCAGAAAGCTTCTTTCCAGTTTTGAACGCAAGATATTTCCTTTTTCACAGTAGCCCTCTATGGGCTTCCAAATATCCCTTTGCCAATTCCACAAGAACAGCCTTAGCAAAAGGCTTCCTGAAGGGAAAGATGTAACTCTGTGAGATGAATTAACAGAACACAGAGCAGTTTCTCAGAAAGCTTCTTTCCAGTTTGGAACGGAAGATATTTCCTTTTTCACCATAGCCCTCTATGGGCTTCCAAATATCCCTTTGCCAATTCCACAAGAACAGCCTTAGCGAAAGGCTTCTTGAAGGGAAAGATGTAACTCTGTGAGATGAATTAACGGAACACAGAGCAGTTTCTAGAAAGCTTCTTTCCAGTTTTGAACGGAAGATAATTCCTTTTTCACAATAGCTCTCTACGGGCTTCCAAATATCCCTTTTCCAATTCCAGAAGAACGGCCTTAGCGAAAGGTTTTTTGAAGGGAAAGATGTAACTCTGTGAGATGAATTAACACAACACAGAGCAGTTTCTCAGAAAGCTTCTTTCCAGTTTGGAACGGCAGATATTTCCTTTTTCACCATAGCCATCTATGGGCTTCCAAATATCCCTTTGCCAATTCCACAAGAACAGCCTTAGCGAAAGGCTGCTTGAAGGGAAAGATGTAACTCTGTGAGATGAATTAACAGAACACAGAGCAGTTTCTCAGGAAGCTTCTTTCCGGTTTTGAACGGAAGATATTTCCTTTTTCATCATAGCCCTCTATGGGCTTCGAAAAATCCCTTTGCCAATTCAACAAGAACCGCCTTAGCGAAAGGCTTCTTGAAGGGAAAGATGTAACTCTGTGAGATGAATTAACAGAACACAGAGCAGTTTCTCAGAAAGCTTCTTTCCAGTTTTGAACGGAAGGTATTTCCTTTTTCACCATAGCCCTCTACGGGCTTCCAAATATCCCCTTTCCAATTCCACAAGAACGGCCTTAGGGAAAGGCTTTTTGAAGGGAAAGATGTAACTCTGTGAGATGAATTAACGGAACACAGAGCAGTTTCTCAGAAAGCTTCTTTCCAGTTTTGAACGGAAGTTATTTCCTTTTTCACCATAGCCGTCTATGGGCTTCCAACTATACCTTTGCCAATTCCACAAGAACAGCCTTAGCGAAAGGTTTCTTGAAGGGAAAGATGTAACACTGTGAGATGAATTAACAGAACACAGAGCAGTTTCTCAGAAAGATTCTTTCCAGTATTGAACAGAAAATATTTCCTTTTTCACCATAGCCCTCTATCTGCTTCCAAATATCCCTTTGCCAATTCCACAAGAACAGCCTTAGCGAAAGGCTTCTTGACGGGAAAGATGTAACTCTGTGAGATGAATTAACAGAACTCAGAGCAGTTTCTCAGAAAGCTTCTTTCCAGTTTTGAACGGAAGATATTTCCTTTTTCACCATAGCCTTCTATGGGCTTCCAAATAAACCTTTGCCAATTCCACAAGAACAGCCTTAGCGAAAGGCTTCTTGAAGGGAAAGATGTAACTCTGTGAGATGAATTAACAGAACACAGAGCAGTTTCTCAGAAAGCTTGTTTCCAGCTTTCAACGGAAGATATTCCCTTTTTCACCATAGCCCTCTATGGGCTTCCAAATATCCCTTTGCCAATTCCACAAGAACAGCCTTAGCGAACGGCTTCTTGAAGGGAAAGATGTAACTCTGTGAGATGAATTAACAGAACACAGAGCAGTTTCTCAGAAAACTTCTTTCCAGTTTTGAACGGAAGATATTTCCTTTATCACCGTAGCCCTCTATGGGCTTCCAAATATCCCTTTGCCAATTCCACAAGAAGATCCTTAGCGAAAGGCTTCTTAAAGGGAAAGATGTAACTCTGTGAGATGAATTAACGGAACACAGAGCAGTTTCTCAGAAAGCTTCTTTCCAGTTTTGAACGGAAGATATTTCCTTTTTCACCATAGCCCTCTATGGGCTTCCAAATACCCTTTGCCAATTCCACAAGAACAGCCTTAGCGAAAGGCTTCTAGAAGGGAAAGATGTAACCCTTTGACTTGAATTAACAGAACACAGAGCAGTTTCTCAGAAAGCTTCTTTCCAGTTTTGAACGGAAGATATTTCCCTTTTCACCATAGCCCTCTACGGGCTTCCAAATATCCCTTTGCCAATTCCACAAGAACAGCCTTAGCGAAAGGCTTCTTGAAGGGAAAGATGTAACTCTGTGAGATCAATTAACAGAACACAGAGCAGTTTCTCAGAAAGCTTCTTTCCAGTTTGGAACGGAAGATATTTCCTTTTTCACCATAGACCTCTATGGGCTTCCAAATATCCCTTTGCCAATTCCACAAGAACAGCCTTAGCGAAAGGCTTCTTGAAGGGAAAGATGTAACTCTGTGAGATGAATTAACAGAACACAGAGCAGTTTCTCAGAAAGCTTCTTTCCAGTTTGGAACGGAAGATATTTCCTTTTTCACCATAGCCCTCTATGGGCTTTCTAATATCCCTTTGCCAATTCCACAAGAACAGCCTTAGCGAAAGGCTTCTTGAAGGGAAAGATGTAACTCTGTGAGATGAATTAACAGAACACAGACCAGTTTCTAGAAAGCTTCTTTAAAGTTTTGAACGGAAGATATTTCCTTTATCACCATAGCCCTCTATGGGCTTCCAAATATCCCTTTGCCAATTCCACAAGAAGATCCTTAGCGAAAGGCTTCTTGAAGGGAAAGATGTAACTCTGTGAGATGAATTAACGAACACAGAGCAGTTTCTCAGAAAGCTTCTTTCCAGTTTTGAACGGAAGATATTTCTTTTGTCACCATAGCCTTCTATGGGCTTCCAAATATCCCTTTGCCAATTCCACAAGAACAGCCTTAGCGAACGGCTTCTTGAAGGGAAAGATGTAACTTTGTGAGATGAATTAACAGAACACAGAGCAGTTTCTCAGAAAGCTTCTTTCCAGTTTTGAACGCAAGATATTTCCTTTTTCACCGTAGCCCTCTATGGGCTTCCAAATATCCCTTTGCCAATTCCACAAGAACAGCCTTAGCGAAAGGCTTCTTGAAGGGAAAGATGTAACTCTGTGAGATGAATTAACAGAACACAGAGCAGTTTCTCAGAAAGCTTCTTTCCAGTTTGGAACGGAAGTTATTTCCTTTTTCACCATAGACCTCTATGGGCTTCCAAATATCCCTTTGCCAATTCCACAAGAACAGCCTTAGCGAAAGGCTTCTTGAAGGGAAAGATGTAACTCTGTGAGATGAATTAACAGAACACAGAGCAGTTTCTCAGAAAGCTTCTTTCCAGTTTGGAACGGAAGATATTTCCTTTTTCACCATAGCCATCTATGGGCTTTCTAATATCCCTTTGCCAATTCCACAAGAACAGCCTTAGCGAAAGGCTTCTTGAAGGGAAAGATGTAACTCTGTGAGATGAATTAACAGAACACAGACCAGTTTCTAGAAAGCTTCTTTAAAGTTTTGAACGGAAGATGATTCCTTTTTCACAATAGCTCTCTACGGGCTTCCAAATATCCCTTTTCCAATTCCACAAGAACGGCCTTAGCGAAAGGTTTTTTGAAGGGAAAGATGTACCTCTGTGAGATGAATTAACAGAACACAGCGCAGTTTCTCAGAAAGCTTCTTTCCAGTGTTGAACGGAAGATATTTCCTTCTTCACCATAGCCGTCTATGGGCTTCCAAATATCACTTTGCCAATTCCACAAGAACAGCCTTAGCGAAAGGCTTCTTGAAGGCAAAGATGTAACTCAGTGAGATGAATTAACACAACACAGAGCAGTTTCTCAGAAAGCTTCTTTCCAGTTTGGAACGGAAGATATTTCCTTTTTCACCATACCGTCTATGGGCTTCCAAATATCCCTTTGCCAATTCCACAAGAACAGCCTTAGCGAAAGGCTTCTTGAAGGGAAAGATGTAACTCTGTGAGATGAATTAACAGAACACAGAGCAGTTTCTCAGAAAGCTTCTTTCCAGTTTGGAACGCAAGATATTTCCTTTTTCACCGTAGCCCTCTATGGGCTTCCAAATATCCCTTTGCCAATTCCACAAGAACAGCCTTAGCGAAAGGCTTCTTGAAGGGAAAGATGTAACTCTGTGAGATGAATTAACAGAACACAGAGCAGTTTCTCAGAAAGCTTCTTTCCAGTTTTGAACGGCCGATATTTCCTTTTTCACCATAGCCCTCTATGGGCTTCCAAATATCCCTTTGCCAATTCCACAAGAACAGCCTTAGCGAAAGGCTTCTTGAAGGGAAAGATGTAACTCTGTGAGATGAATTAACAGAACACAGAGCAGTTTCTCAGAAAGCTTCTTTCCAGTTTGGAACGGAAGATATTTCCTTTTTCACCATTGCCCTCTGTGGGCTTCCAAATATCCCTTTGCCAATTCCACAAGAACAGCCTTAGCGAAAGGCATCTTGAAGGGAAAGATGTAACTCTGTGAGATGAATTAACACAACACAGAGCAGTTTCTCATAAAGCTTCTTTCCAGTTTGGAACGGCAGATATTTCCTTTTTCACCATAGCCGTCTATGGGCTTCCAAATATCCCTTTGCCAATTCCACAAGAACAGCCTTAGCGAAAGGCTTCTTGAAGGGAAAGATGTAACTCTGTGAGATGAATTAACGGAACACAGAGCAGTTTCTCAGAAAGCTTCTTTCCAGTTTTGAACGGAAGATATTTCCTTTTTCACCGTAGCCCTCTATGGGCTTCCAAATATCCCTTTTCCAATTCCACAAGAACAGCCTTAGCGAAAGGCTTCTTGAAGGGAAAGATGTAACTCTGTGAGATGAATTAACAGAACACAGAGCAGTTTCTCAGAAAGCTTCTTTCCAGTTTTGAACGGAAGATATTTCCTTTTTCACCATAGCCCTCTAAGGGCTTCCAAATATCCCTTTGCCAATTCCACAAGAACAGCCTTAGCGAAAGGCTTCTTGAAGGGAAAGATGTAACTCTGTGAGATGAATTAACAGAACACAGAGCAGTTTCTCAGAAAGCTTCTTTCCAGTTTTGAACGGAAGATATTTCCTTTTTCATCATAGCCCTCTATGGGCTTCGAAATATCCCTTTGCCAATTCCACAAGAACAGCCTTAGCGAAAGGCTTCTTGAAGGGAAAGATGTAACTCTGTGAGATAAATTAACAGAACACAGAGCAGTTTCTCAGAAAGCTTCTTTCCAGTTTGGAACGGAAGGTTTTTCCTTTTTCACCATAGCCCTCTATGGGCTTCCAGATATCCCTTTGCCAATTCGACAAGAACAGCCTTAGCGAAAGGCTTCTTGAAGGGAAAGATGTAACTCTGTGAGATGAATTAACAGAACACAGAGCAGTTTCTCAGAAAGCTTCTTTCCAGTTTTGAACGGAAGATATTTCCTTTTTTCACCATAGCCCTCTATGGGCTTCCAAATATCCCTTTGCCAATTCCACAAGAACAGCCTTAGCGAAATGCTTCTAGAAGGGAAAGATGTAACCCTGTGAGATGAATTAACAGAACACAGAGCAGTTTCTCAGAAAGCTTCTTTCCAGTTTTGAACGGAAGATATTTCCTTTTTCACCATAGCCCTCTACGGGCTTCCAAATATCCCTTTTCCAATTCCACAAGAACGGCCTTAGCGAAAGGCTTTTTGAAGGGAAAGATGTAACTCTGTGAGATGAATTAACGGAACACAGAGCAGTTTCTCAGAAAGCTTCTTTCCAGTTTTGAACGGAAGTTATTTCCTTTTTCACCATAGCCGTCTATGGGCTTCCAACTATACCTTTGCCAATTCCACAAGAACAGCCTTAGCGAAAGGCTTCTTGAAGGGAAAGATGTAACACTGTGAGATGAATTAACAGAACACAGAGCAGTTTCTCAGAAAGCTTCTTTCCAGTATTGAACAGAAGATATTTCCTTTTTCACCATAGCCATCTATCTGCTTCCAAATATCCCTTTGCCAATTCCACAAGAACAGCCTTAGCGAAAGGCTTCTTGACGGGAAAGATGTAACTCTGTGAGACGAATTAACAGAACACAGAGCAGTTTCTCAGAAAGCTTCTTTCCAGTTTTGAACGGAAGATATTTCCTTTTTCACCATAGCCTTCTATGGGCTTCCAAATAAACCTTTGCCAATTCCACAAGAACAGCCTTAGCGAAAGGCTTCTTGAAGGGAAAGATGTAACTCTGTGAGATGAATTAACAGAACACAGAGCAGTTTCTCAGAAAGCTTGTTTCCAGCTTTCAACGGAAGATATTCCCTTTTTCACCATAGCCCTCTAAGGGCTTCCAAATATCCCTTTGCCAATTCCACAAGAACAGCCTTAGCGAAAGGCTTCTTGAAGGGAAAGATGTAACTCTGTGAGATGAATTAACAGAACACAGAGCAGTTTCTCAGAAAACTTCTTTCCAGTTTTGAACGGAAGATATTTCCTTTATCACCATAGCCCTCTACGCGCTTCCAAATATCCCTTTGCCAATTCCACAAGAAGATCCTTAGCGAAAGGCTTCTTGAAGGGAAAGATGTAACACTGTGAGATGAATTAACAGAACACAGAGCAGTTTCTCAGAAAGCTTCTTTCCAGTATTGAACAGAAGATATTTCCTTTTTCACCATAGCCATCTATCTGCTTCCAAATATCCCTTTGCCAATTCCACAAGAACAGCCTTAGCGAAAGGCTTCTTGACGGGAAAGATGTAACTCTGTGAGACGAATTAACAGAACACAGAGCAGTTTCTCAGAAAGCTTCTTTCCAGTTTTGAACGGAAGATATTTCCTTTTTCACCATAGCCTTCTATGGGCTTCCAAATAAACCTTTGCCAATTCCACAAGAACAGCCTTAGCGAAAGGCTTCTTGAAGGGAAAGATGTAACTCTGTGAGATGAATTAACAGAACACAGAGCAGTTTCTCAGAAAGCTTGTTTCCAGCTTTCAACGGAAGATATTCCCTTTTTCACCATAGCCCTCTATGGGCTTCCAAATATCCCTTTGCCAATTCCACAAGAACAGCCTTAGCGAAAGGCTTCTTGAAGGGAAAGATGTAACTCTGTGAGATGAATTAACAGAACACAGAGCAGTTTCTCAGAAAACTTCTTTCCAGTTTTGAACGGAAGATATTTCCTTTATCACCATAGCCCTCTACGCGCTTCCAAATATCCCTTTGCCAATTCCACAAGAAGATCCTTAGCGAAAGGCTTCTTGAAGGGAAACATGTAACTCTGTGAGATGAATTAACGAACACACAGCAGTTTCTCAGAAAGCTTCTTTCCAGTTTTGAACGGAAGATATTTCCTTTTTCACCATAGCCCTCTATGGGCTTCCAAATATCCCTTTGCCAATTCCACAAGAACAGCCTTAGGGAAAGGCTTCTTGAAGGGAAAGATGTAACTTTGTGAGATGAATTAACAGAACACAGAGCAGTTTCTCAGAAAGCTTCTTTCCAGTTTTGAACGCAAGATATTTCCTTTTTCACCGTAGCCCTCTATGGGCTTCCAAATATCCCTTTGCCAATTCCACAAGAACAGCCTTAGCGAAAGGCTTCTTGAAGGGAAAGATGTAACTCTGTGAGATGAATTAACAGAACACAGAGCAGTTTCTCAGAAAGCTTCTTTCCAGTTTTGAACGCAAGATATTTCCTTTTTCACCGTAGCCCTCTATGGGCTTCCAAATATCCCTTTGCCAATTCCACAAGAACAGCCTTAGCGAAAGGCTTCTTGAAGGGAAAGATGTAACTCTGTGAGATGAATTAACAGAACACAGAGCAGTTTCTCAGAAAGCTTCTTTCCAGTTTTGAACGGAAGATATTTCCTTTTTCATCATAGCCCTCTATGGTCTTCGAAATATCCCTTTGCCAATTCCACAAGAACAGCCTTAGCGAAAGGCTTCTTGAAGGGAAAGATGTAACTCTGTGAGATGAATTAACAGAACACAGAGCAGTTTCTCAGAAAGATTCTTTCCAGTTTGGAACGGAAGGTATTTCCTTTTTCACCATAGCCCTCTATGGGCTTCCAAATATCCCTTTGCCAATTCCACAAGAACAGCCTTAGTGAAAGGCTTCTTGAAGGGAAAGATGTAACTCTGTGAGATGAATTAACAGAACACAGAGCAGTTTCTCAGAAAGCTTCTTTCCAGTTCTGAACGGAAGATATTTCCTTTTTTCACCATAGCCCTCTATGGGCTTCCAAATATCACTTTGCCAATTCCACAAGAACGGCCTTAGCGAAAGGCTTTTTGAAGGGAAAGATGTAACTCTGTGAGATGAATTAACGGAACACAGAGCAGTTTCTCAGAAAGCTTCTTTCCAGTTTTGAACGGAAGTTATTTCCTTTTTCACCATAGTCGTCTATGGGCTTCCAACTATACCTTTGCCAATTCCACAAGAACAGCCTTAGCGAAAGGCTTCTTGAAGGGAAAGATGTAACACTGTGAGATGAATTAACAGAACACAGAGCAGTTTCTCAGAAAGCTTCTTTCCAGTATTGAACAGAAGATATTTCCTTTTTCACCATAGCCCTCTATCTGCTTCCAAATATCCCTTTGCCAATTCCACAAGAACAGCCTTAGCGAAAGGCTTCTTGACGGGAAAGATGTAACTCTGTGAGATGAATTAACAGAACACAGAGCAGTTTCTCAGAAAACTTCTTTCCAGTTTTGAACGGAAGATATTTCCTTTATCAACATAGCCCTCTACGCGCTTCCAAATATCCCTTTGCCAATTCCACAAGAAGATCCTTAGCGAAAGGCTTCTTGAAGGGAAAGATGTAACTCTGTGAGATGAATTAACGGAACACAGAGCAGTTTCTCAGAAAGCTTCTTTCCAGTTTTGAACGGAAGATATTTCCTTTTTCACCATAGCCCTCTATGGGCTTCCAAATATCCCTTTGCCAATTCCACAAGAACAGCCTTAGGGAAAGGCTTCTTGAAGGGAAAGATGTAACTCTGTGAGATGAATTAATGGAACACAGAGCAGTTTCTCAGAAAGCTTCTTTCCAGTTTTGAACGGAAGATATTTCTTTTGTCACCATAGCCTTCTATGGGCTTCCAAATATCCCTTTGCCAATTCCACAAGAACAGCCTTAGCGAACGGCTTCTTGAAGGGAAAGATGTAACTCTGTGAGATGAATTAACAGAACACAGAGCAGTTTCTCAGAAAGCTTCTTTCCAGTTTTGAACGCAAGATATTTCCTTTTTCACCGTAGCCCTCTATGGGCTTCCAAATATCCCTTTGCCAATTCCACAAGAACAGCCTTAGCGAAAGGCTTCTTGAAGGGAAAGATGTAACTCTGTGAGATGAATTAACAGAACACAGAGCAGTTTCTCAGAAAGCTTCTTTCCAGTTTGGAATGGAAGATATTTCCTTTTTCACCAGAGCCCTCTATGGGCTTCCAAATATCCCTTTGCCAATTCCACAAGAACAGCCTTAGCGAAAGGCTTCTTGAAGGGAAAGATGTAACTCTGTGAGATGAATTAACAGAACACAGAGCAGTTTCTCAGAAAGCTTCTTTCCAGTTTGGAACGGAAGATATTTCCTTTTTCACCATAGCCCTCTATGGGCTTCCTAATATCCCTTTGCCAATTCCACAAGAACAGCCTTAGCGAAAGGCTTCTTGAAGGGAAAGATGTAACTCTGTGAGATGAATTAACAGAACACAGACCAGTTTCTAGAAAGCTTCTTTAAAGTTTTGAACGGAAGATAATTCCTTTTTCACAATAGCTCTCTACGGGCTTCCAAATATCCCTTTTACAATTCCACAAGAACGGCCTTAGCGAAAGGTTTTTTGAAGGGAAAGATGTACCTCTGTGAGATGAATTAACAGAACACAGAGCAGTTTCTCAGAAAGCTTCTTTCCAGTTTTGAACGTAAGATATTTCCTTTTTCACCATAGCCGTCTATGGGCTTCCAAATATCCCTTTGCGAATTCCACAAGAACAGCCTTAGCGAAAGGCTTCTTGAAGGCAAAGATGTAACTCTGTGAGATGAATTAACACAACACAGAGCAGTTTCTCAGAAAGCTTCTTTCCAGTTTGGAACGGCAGATATTTCCTTTTTCACCATACCGTCTATGGGCTTCCAAATATCCCTTTGCCAATTCCACAAGAACAGCCTTAGCGAAAGGCTTCTTGAAGGGAAAGACGTAACTCTGTGAGATGAATTAACAGAACACAGAGCAGTTTCTCAGAAAGCTTCTTTCCAGTTTTGAACGGAAGATATTTCCTTTTTCACCATAGCCCTCTATGGGCTTCCAAATATCCCTTTGCCAATTCCACAAGAACAGCCTTAGCGAAGGGCTTCTTGAAGGGAAAGATGTAACTCTGTGAGATGAATTAACAGAACACAGAGCAGTTTCTCAGAAAGCTTCTTTCCAGTTTTGAACGGAAGATATTTCCTTTTTCATCATAGCCCTCTATGGGCTTCGAAATATCCCTTTGCCAATTCCACAAGAACAGCCTTAGCGAAAGGCTTCTTGAAGGGAAAGATGTAACTCTGTGAGATGAATTAACAGAACACAGAGCAGTTTCTCAGAAAGCTTCTTTCCAGTTTGGAACGGAAGGTATTTCCTTTTTCACCATAGCCCTCTATGGGCTTCCAAATATCCCTTTGCCAATTCCACAAGAACAGCCTTAGCGAAAGGCTTTTTGAAGGGAAAGATGTAATTCTGTGAGATGAATTAACGGAACACAGAGCAGTTTCTCAGAAAGCTTCTTTCCAGTTTTGAACGGAAGTTATTTCCTTTTTCACCATAGCCGTCTATGGGCTTCCAACTATACCTTTGCCAATTCCACAAGAACAGCCTTAGCGAAAGGCTTCTTGAAGGGAAAGATGTAACACTGTGAGATGAATTAACAGAACACAGAGCAGTTTCTCAGAAAGCTTCTTTCCAGTATTGAACAGAAGATATTTCCTTTTTCACCATAGCCCTCTATCTGCTTCCAAATATCCCTTTGCCAATTCCACAAGAACAGCCTTAGCGAAAGGCTTCTTGACGGGAAAGATGTAACTCTGTGAGATGAATTAACAGAACACAGAGCAGTTTCTCAGAAAGCTTCTTTCCAGTTTTGAACGGAAGATATTTCCTTTTTCACCATAGCCTTCTATGGGCTTCCAAATAAACCTTTGCCAATTCCACAAGAACAGCCTTAGCGAAAGGCTTCTTGAAGGGAAAGATGTAACTCTGTGAGATGAATTAACAGAACACAGAGCAGTTTCTCAGAAAGCTTCTTTCCAGTTTTGAACGCAAGATATTTCCTTTTTCACCGTAGCCCTCTATGGGCTTCCAAATATCCCTTTGCCAATTCCACAAGAACAGCCTTAGCGAAAGGCTTCTTGAAGGGAAAGATGTAACTCTGTGAGATGAATTAACAGAACACAGAGCAGTTTCTCAGAAAGCTTCTTTCCAGTTTGGAACGGAAGATATTTCCTTTTTCACCATAGCCCTCTATGGGCTTCCAAATATCCCTTTGCCAATTCCACAAGAACAGCCTTAGCGAAAGGCTTCTTGAAGGGAAAGATGTAACTCTGTGAGATGAATTAACAGAACACAGAGCAGTTTCTCAGAAAGCTTCTTTCCAGTTTGGAACGGAAGATATTTCCTTTTTCACCATAGCCCTCTATGGGCTTCCTAATATCCCTTTGCCAATTCCACAAGAACAGCCTTAGCGAAAGGCTTCTTGAAGGGAAAGATGTAACTCTGTGAGATGAATTAACAGAACACAGACCAGTTTCTAGAAAGCTTCTTTAAAGTTTTGAACGGAAGATAATTCCTTTTTCACAATAGCTCTCTACGGGCTTCCAAATATCCCTTTTCCAATTCCACAAGAACGGCCTTAGCGAAAGGTTTTTTGAAGGGAAAGATGTACCTCTGTGAGATGAATTAACAGAACACAGAGCAGTTTCTCAGAAAGCTTCTTTCCAGTTTTGAACGGAAGATATTTCCTTTTTCACCATAGCCGTCTATGGGCTTCCAAATATCCCTTTGCCAATTCCACAAGAACAGCCTTAGCGAAAGGCTTCTTGAAGGCAAAGATGTAACTCTGTGAGATGAATTAACACAACACAGAGCAGTTTCTCAGAAAGCTTCTTTCCAGTTTGGAACGGCAGATATTTCCTTTTTCACCATACCGTCTATGGGCTTCCAAATATCCCTTTGCCAATTCCACAAGAACAGCCTTAGCGAAAGGCTTCTTGACGGGAAAGACGTAACTCTGTGAGATGAATTAACAGAACACAGAGCAGTTTCTCAGAAAGCTTCTTTCCAGTTTTGAACGGAAGATATTTCCTTTTTCACCATAGCCCTCTATGGGCTTCCAAATATCCCTTTGCCAATTCCACAAGAACAGCCTTAGCGAAGGGCTTCTTGAAGGGAAAGATGTAACTCTGTGAGATGAATTAACAGAACACAGAGCAGTTTCTCAGAAAGCTTCTTTCCAGTTTTGAACGGAAGATATTTCCTTTTTCATCATAGCCCTCTATGGGCTTCGAAATATCCCTTTGCCAATTCCACAAGAACAGCCTTAGCGAAAGGCTTCTTGAAGGGAAAGATGTAACTCTGTGAGATGAATTAACAGAACACAGAGCAGTTTCTCAGAAAGCTTCTTTCCAGTTTTGAACGGAAGATATTTCCTTTTTCACCATAGCCCTCTATGGGCTTCCAAATATCCCTTTGCCAATTCCACAAGAACAGCCTTAGCGAAAGGCTTCTTGAAGGGAAAGATGTAACTCTGTGAGATGAATTAACAGAACACAGAGCAGTTTCTCAGAAAGCTTCTTTCCAGTTCTGAACGGAAGATATTTCCTTTTTTCACCATAGCCCTCTATGGGCTTCCAAATATCCCTTTGCCAATTCCACAAGAACAGCCTTAGCGAAAGGCTTCTAGAAGGGAAAGATGTAACCCTGTGAGATGAATTAACAGAACACAGAGCAGTTTCTCAGAAAGCTTCTTTCCACTTTTGAACGGAAGATATTTCCTTTTTCACCATAGCCCTCTACGGGCTTCCAAATATCCCTTTTCCAATTCCACAAGAACGGCCTTAGCGAAAGGCTTTTTGAAGGGAAAGATGTAACTCTGTGAGATGAATTAACGGAACACAGAGCAGTTTCTCAGAAAGCTTCTTTCCAGTTTTGAACGGAAGTTATTTCCTTTTTCACCATAGCCGTCTATGGGCTTCCAACTATACCTTTGCCAATTCCACAAGAACAGCCTTAGCGAAAGGCTTCTTGAAGGGAAAGATGTAACACTGTGAGATGAATTAACAGAACACAGAGCAGTTTCTCAGAAAGCTTCTTTCCAGTATTGAACAGAAGATATTTCCTTTTTCACCATAGCCCTCTATCTGCTTCTAAATATCCCTTTGCCAATTCCACAAGAACAGCCTTAGCGAAAGGCTTCTTGACGGAAAAGATGTAACTCTGTGAGATGAATTAACAGAACACAGAGCAGTTTCTCAGAAAGCTTCTTTCCAGTTTTGAACGGAAGATATTTCCTTTTTCACCATAGCCTTCTATGGGCTTCCAAATAAACCTTTGCCAATTCCACAAGAACAGCCTTAGCGAAAGGCTTCTTGAAGGGAAAGATGTAACTCTGTGAGATGAATTAACAGAACACAGAGCAGTTTCTCAGAAAGTTTCTTTCCAGTTTTGAACGCAAGATATTTCCTTTTTCACCGTAGCCCTCTATGTGCTTCCAAATAACCCTTTGCCAATTCCACAAGAACAGCCTTAGCGAAAGGCTTCTTGAAGGGAGAGATGTAACTCTGTGAGATGAATTAACAGAACACAGAGCAGTTTCTCAGAAAGCTTCTTTCCAGTTTGGAACGGAAGATATTTCCTTTTTCACCAAAGCCCTCTATGGGCTTCCAAATATCCCTTTGCCAATTCCACAAGAACAGCCTTAGCGAAAGGCTTCTTGAAGGGAAAGATGTAACTCTGTGAGATGAATTAACAGAACACAGAGCAGTTTCTCAGAAAGCTTCTTTCCAGTTTGGAACGGAAGATATTTCCTTTTTCACCATAGCCCTCTATGGGCTTACTAATATCCCTTTGCCAATTCCACAAGAACAGCCTTAGCGAAAGGCTTCTTGAACGGAAAGATGTAACTCTGTGAGATGAATTAACAGAACACAGACCAGTTTCTTGAAAGTTTCTTTAAAGTTTTGAACGGAAGATAATTCCTTTTTCACAATAGCTCTCTACGGGCTTCCAAATATCCCTTTTCCAATTCCACAAGAACGGCCTTAGCGAAAGGTTTTTTGAAGGGAAAGATGTACCTCTGTGAGATGAATTAACAGAACACAGAGCAGTTTCTCAGAAAGCTTCTTTCCAGTTTTGAACGGAAGATATTTCCTTTTTCAACATAGCCGTCTATGGGCTTCCAAATATCCCTTTGCCAATTCCACAAGAACAGCCTTAGCAAAAGGCTTCTTGAAGGCAAAGATGTAACTCTGTGAGATGAATTAACACAACACAGAGCAGTTTCTCAGAAAGCTTCTTTCCAGTTTGGAACGGCAGATATTTCCTTTTTCACCATACCGTCTATGGGCTTCCAAATATCCCTTTGCCAATTCCACAAGAACAGCCTTAGCGAAAGGCTTCTTGAAGGGAAAGATGTAACTCTGTGAGATGAATTAACAGAACACAGAGCAGTTTCTCAGAAAGCTTCTTTCCAGTTTTGAACGCAAGATATTTCCTTTTTCACCGAAGCCCTCTATGGGCTTCCAAATATCCCTTTGCCAATTCCACAAGAACAGCCTTAGCGAAAGGCTTCTTGAAGGGAAAGATGTAACTCTGTTAGATGAATTAACAGAACACAGAGCAGTTTCTCAGAAAGCTTCTTTCCAGTTTTGAACGGCCGATATTTCCTTTTTCACCATAGCTCTCTATGGGCTTCCAAATATCCCTTTCCAATTCCACAAGAACAGCCTTAGCGAAAGGCTTCTTGAAGGGAAAGATGTAACTCTGTGAGATGAATTAACAGAACACAGAGCAGTTTCTCAGAAAGCTTCTTTCCAGTTTTGAACGGAATATATTTCCTGTTTCACCATAGCCCTCTATGGGCTTCCCAATATCCCTTTGCCAATTCCACAAGAACAGCCTTAGCGAAAGGCTTCTTGAAGGGAAAGATGTAAATCTGTGAGATGAATTAACAGAACACAGAGCAGTTTCTCAGAAAGCTTCTTTCCAGTTTTGAACGGAAGATATTTCCTTTTTCACAATAGCCCTCTATGGGCTTCCAAATATCCCTTTGCCAATTCCACAAGAACAGCCTTAGCGAAGGGCTTCTTGAAGGGAAAGATGTAACTCTGTGAGATGAATTAACAGAACACAGAGCAGTTTCTCAGAAAGCTTCTTTCCAGTTTTGAACGGAAGATATTTCCTTTTTCAACATAGCCCTCTATGGGCTTCGAAATATCCCTTTGCCAATTCCACAAGAACAGCCTTAGCGAAAGGCTTCTTGAAGGGAAAGATGTAACTCTGTGAGATGAATTAACAGAACACAGAGCAGTTTCTCAGAAAGCTTCTTTCCAGTTTGGAACGGAAGGTATTTCCTTTTTCACCATAGCCCTCTATGGGCTTCCAAATATCCCTTTGCCAATTCCACAAGAACAGCCTTAGCGAAAGGCTGCTTGAAGGGAAAGATGTAACTCTGTGAGATGAATTAACAGAACACAGAGCAGTTTCTCAGAAAGCTTCTTTCCGGTTTTGAACGGAAGATATTTCCTTTTTCATCATAGCCCTCTATGGGCTTCGAAAAATCCCTTTGCCAATTCAACAAGAACCGCCTTAGCGAAAGGCTTCTTGAAGGGAAAGATGTAACTCTGTGAGATGAATTAACAGAACACAGAGCAGTTTCTCAGAAAGCTTCTTTCCAGTTTTGAACGGAAGGTATTTCCTTTTTCACCATAGCCCTCTACGGGCTTCCAAATATCCCTTTTCCAATTCCACAAGAACGGCCTTAGCGAAAGGCTTTTTGAAGGGAAAGATGTAACTCTGTGAGATGAATTAACGGAACACAGAGCAGTTTCTCAGAAAGCTTCTTTCCAGTTTTGAACGGAAGTTATTTCCTTTTTCACCATAGCCGTCTATGGGCTTCCAACTATAACTTTGCCAATTCCAAAAGAACAGCCTTAGCGAAAGGTTTCTTGAAGGGAAAGATGTAACACTGTGAGATGAATTAACAGAACACAGAGCAGTTTCTCAGAAAGATTCTTTCCAGTATTGAACAGAAAATATTTCCTTTTTCACCATAGCCCTCTATCTGCTTCCAAATATCCCTTTGCCAATTCCACAAGAACAGCCTTAGCGAAAGGCTTCTTGACGGGAAAGATGTAACTCTGTGAGATGAATTAACAGAACACAGACAAGTTTCTAGAAAGCTTCTTTAAAGTTTTGAACGGAAGATAATTCCTTTTTCACAATAGCTCTCTACGGGCTTCCAAATATCCCTTTTCCAATTCCACAAGAACGGCCTTAGCGAAAGGTTTTTTGAAGGGAAAGATGTACCTCTGTGAGATGAATTAACAGAACACAGAGCAGTTTCTCAGAAAGCTTCTTTCCAGTTTTGAACGGAAGATATTTCCTTTTTCACCATAGCCGTCTATGGGCTTTCAAATATCCCTTTGCCAATTCCACAAGAACAGCCTTAAGGAAAGGCTTCTTGAAGGCAAAGATGTAACTCTGTGAGATGAATTAACACAACACAGAGCAGTTTCTCAGAAAGCTTCTTTCCAGTTTGGAACGCAAGATATTTCCTTTTTCACCGTAGCCCTCTATGGGCTTCCAAATATCCCTTTGCCAATTCCACAAGAACAGCCTTAGCGAAAGGCTTCTTGAAGGTAAAGATGTAACTCTGTTAGATGAATTAACAGAACACAGAGCAGTTTCTCAGAAAGCTTCTTTCCAGTTTTGAACGGAAGATATTTCCTTTTTCACCATAGCCCTCTATGGGCTTCCAAATATCCCTTTGCCAATTCCACAAGAAGATCCTAAGCGAAAGGCTTCTTGAAGGGAAAGATGTAATTCTGTGAGATGAATTAACACAACACAGAGCAGTTTCTCAGAAAGCTTCTTTCCAGTTTTGAACTGAAGATATTTCCTTTTTCATCACAGCCCTCTATGGGCTTCCAAATATCCCTTTGCCAATTCCACAAGAACAGCCTTAGCGAAAGGCTTCTTGAAGGGAAAGATGTAACTCTGTGAGATGAATTAACAGAACACAGAGCAGTTTCTCAGAAAGCTTCTTTCCAGTTTGGAACGGAACATATTTCCTTTTTCACCATAGCCCTCTATGGGCTTCCAAATATCCCTTTGCCAATTCCACAAGAACAGCCTTAGCGAAAGGCTTCTTGAAGGGAAAGATGTAACTCTGTGAGATGAATTAACAGAACACAGAGCAGTTTCTCAGAAAGCTTCTTTCCAGTTTTGAACGGAAGATATTTCCTTTTTTCACCATAGCCCTCTATGGGCTTCCAAATATCCCTTTGCCAATTCCACAAGAACAGCCTTAGCGAAAGGCTTCTTGAAGAGAAAGATGTAACTCTGAGATGAATTAACAGAACACAGAGCAGTTTCTCAGAAAGCTTCTTTCCAGTTTTGAACGGAAGATATTTCCTTTTTCACCATAGCCCTCTACGGGCTTCCAAATATCCCTTTTCCATTTCCACAAGAACGGCCTTAGCGAAAGGCTTTTTGAAGGGAAAGACGTAACTCTGTGAGATGAATTAACGGAACACAGAGCAGTTTCTCAGAAAGCTTCTTTCCAGTTTTGAACGGAAGTTATTTCCTTTTTCACCATAGCCGTCTATGGGCTTCCAACTATACCTTTCCCAATTCCACAAGAACAGCCTTAGCGAAAGGCTTCTTGAAGGGAAAGATGTAACTCTGTGAGATGAATTAACAGAACACAGAGCAGTTTCTCAGAAAGCTTCTTTCCAGTTTGGAACGGAAGATATTTCCTTTATCACCATAGCCCTCTATGGGCTTCCAAATATCCCTTTGCCAATTCCACAAGAAGAGCCTTAGCGAAAGGCTTCCTGAAGGGAAAGATGCAACTCTGTGAGATGAATTAACAGAACACAGAGCAGTATCTCAGAAAGCTTCTTTCCAGTTTTGAACGCAAGATATTTCCTTTTTCACCGTAGCCGTCTATGGGCTTCCAAATATCCCTTTGCCAATTCCACAAGAACAGCCTTAGCGAAAGGCTTCTTTAAGGGAAAGATGTAACTCTGTGAGATGAATTAACAGAACACAGAGCAGTTTCTCAGAAAGCTTCTTTCCAGTTTTGAACGGAAGATATTTCCTTTTTCACCATAGCCGTCTATGGGCTTCCAAATATCCCTTTGCCAATTCCACAAGAACAGCCTTAGCGAAAGGCTTCTTGAAGGCAAAGATGTAACTCTGTGAGATGAATTAACACAACACAGAGCAGTTTCTCAGAAAGCTTCTTTCCAGTTTGGACCGGCAGATATTTCCTTTTTCACCATAGCCGTCTATGGGCTTCCAAATATCCCTTTGCCAATTCCACAAGAACAGCCTTAGCGAAAGGCTTCTTGAAGGGAAAGATGTAACTCTGTGAGATGAATTAACAGAACACAGAGCAGTTTCTCAGAAAGCTTCTTTCCAGTTTGGAACGGAAGGTATTTCCTTTTTCACCATAGCCCTCTATGGGCTTCCAAATATCCCTTTGCCAATTCCACAAGAACAGCCTTAGCGAAAGACTTCTTGAAGGGAAAGATGTAACTCTGTGAGATGAATTAACAGAACACAGAGCAGTTTCTCAGAAAGCTTCTTTCCAGTTTTGAACGGAAGATATTTCCTTTTTTCACCATAGCCCTCTATGGGCTTCCAAATACCCTTTGCCAATTCCACAAGAACAGCCTTAGCGAAAGGCTTCTAGAAGGGAAAGATGTAACCCTTTGACTTGAATTAACAGAACACAGAGCAGTTTCTCAGAAAGCTTCTTTCCAGTTTGGAACGGAAGATATTTCCTTTTTCACCATAGCCTTCTATGGGCTTCCAAATAAACCTTTGCCAATTCCACAAGAACAGCCTTAGCGAAAGGCTTCTTGAAGGGAAAGATGTAACTCTGTGAGATGAATTAACAGAACACAGAGCAGTTTCTCAGAAAGCTTCTTTCCAGTTTTGAACGCAAGATATTTCCTTTTTCACCGTAGCCCTCTATGGGCTTCCAAATATCCCTTTGCCAATTCCACAAGAACAGCCTTAGCGAAAGGCTTCTTGAAGGGAAAGATGTAACTCTGTGAGATGAATTAACAGAACACAGAGCAGTTTCTCAGAAAGCTTCTTTCCAGTTTGGAACGGAAGATATTTCCTTTTTCACCATAGCCCTCTATGGGCTTCCAAATATCCCTTTGCCAATTCCACAAGAACAGCCTTAGCGAAAGGCTTCTTGAAGGGAAAGATGTAACTCTGTGAGATGAATTAACAGAACACAGAGCAGTTTCTCAGAAAGATTCTTTCCAGTTTGGAACGGAAGATATTTCCTTTTTCACCATAGCCCTCTATGGGCTTCCTAATATCCCTTTGCCAATTCCACAAGAACAGCCTTAGCGAAAGGCTTCTTGAAGGGAAAGATGTAACTCTGTGAGATGAATTAACAGAACACAGACCAGTTTCTAGAAAGCTTCTTTAAAGTTTTGAACGGAAGATAATTCCTTTTTCACAATAGCTCTCTACGGGCTTCCAAATATCCCTTTTCCAATTCCACAAGAACGGCCTTAGCGAAAGGTTTTTTGAAGGGAAAGATGTACCTCTGTGAGATGAATTAACAGAACACAGAGCAGTTTCTCAGAAAGCTTCTTTCCAGTTTTGAACGGAAGATATTTCCTTTTTCACCATAGCCGTCTATGGGCTTCCAAATATCCCTTTGCCAATTCCACAAGAACAGCCTTAGCGAAAGGCTTCTTGAAGGCAAAGATGTAACTCTGTGAGATGAATTAACACAACACAGAGCAGTTTCTCAGAAAGCTTCTTTCCAGTTTGGAACGGCAGATATTTCCTTTTTCACCATACCGTCTATGGGCTTCCAAATATCCCTTTGCCAATTCCACAAGAACAGCCTTAGCGAAAGGCTTCTTGACGGGAAAGACGTAACTCTGTGAGATGAATTAACAGAACACAGAGCAGTTTCTCAGAAAGCTTCTTTCCAGTTTTGAACGGAAGATATTTCCTTTTTCACCATAGCCCTCTATGGGCTTCCAAATATCCCTTTGCCAATTCCACAAGAACAGCCTTAGCGAAGGGCTTCTTGAAGGGAAAGATGTAACTCTGTGAGATGAATTAACAGAACACAGAGCAGTTTCTCAGAAAGCTTCTTTCCAGTTTTGAACGGAAGATATTTCCTTTTTCATCATAGCCCTCTATGGGCTTCGAAATATCCCTTTGCCAATTCCACAAGAACAGCCTTAGCGAAAGGCTTCTTGAAGGGAAAGATGTAACTCTGTGAGATGAATTAACAGAACACAGAGCAGTTTCTCAGAAAGCTTCTTTCCAGTTTGGAACGGAAGGTATTTCCTTTTTCACCATAGCCCTCTATGGGCTTCCAAATATCCCTTTGCCAATTCCACAAGAACAGCCTTAGCGAAAGGCTTCTTGAAGGGAAAGATGTAACTCTGTGAGATGAATTAACAGAACACAGAGCAGTTTCTCAGAAAGCTTCTTTCCAGTTCTGAACGGAAGATATTTCCTTTTTTCACCATAGCCCTCTATGGGATTCCAAATATCCCTTTGCCAATTCCACAAGAAGAGCCTTAGCGAAAGGCTTCTAGAAGGGAAAGATGTAACCCTGTGAGATGAATTAACAGAACACAGAGCAGTTTCTGAGAAAGCTTCTTTCCAGTTTTGAACGGAAGATATTTCCTTTTTCACCATAGCCCTCTACGGGCTTCCAAATATCCCTTTTCCAATTCCACAAGAACGGCCTTAGCGAAAGGCTTTTTGAAGGGAAAGATGTAACTCTGTGAGATGAATTAACGGAACACAGAGTAGTTTCTCAGAAAGCTTCTTTCCAGTTTTGAACGGAAGGTATTTCCTTTTTCACCATAGCCGTCTATGGGCTTCCAAATATCCCTTTGCCAATTCCACAAGAACAGCCTTAGCGAAAGGCTTCTTGAAGGCAAAGATGTAACTCTGTGAGATGAATTAACACAACACAGAGCAGTTTCTCAGAAAGCTTCTTTCCAGTTTGGAACGGCAGATATTTCCTTTTTCACCATACCGTCTATGGGCTTCCAAATATCCCTTTGCCAATTCCACAAGAACAGCCTTAGCGAAAGGCTTCTTGAAGGGAAAGACGTAACTCTCTGAGATGAATTAAAAGAACACAGAGCAGTTTCTCAGAAAGCTTCTTTCCAGTTTTGAACGGAAGATATTTCCTTTTTCACCATAGCCCTCTATGGGCTTCCAAATATCCCTTTGCCAATTCCACAAGAACAGCCTTAGCGAAGGGCTTCTTGAAGGGAAAGATGTAACTCTGTGAGATGAATTAACAGAACACAGAGCAGTTTCTCAGAAAGCTTCTTTCCAGTTTTGAACGGAAGATATTTCCTTTTTCATCATAGCCCTCTATGGGCTTCGAAATATCCCTTTGCCAATTCCACAAGAACAGCCTTAGCGAAAGGCTTCTTGAAGGGAAAGATGTAACTCTGTGAGATGAATTAACAGAACACAGAGCAGTTTCTCAGAAAGCTTCTTTCCAGTTTTGAACGGAATATATTTCCTTTTTCACCATAGCCCTCTATGGGCTTCCAAATATCCCTTTGCCAATTCCACAAGAACAGCCTTAGCGAAAGGCTTCTTGAAGGGAAAGATGTAACTCTGTGAGATGAATTAACAGAACACAGAGCAGTTTCTCAGAAAGCTTCTTTCCAGTTCTGAACGGAAGATATTTCCTTTTTTCACCATAGCCCTCTATGGGCTTCCAAATATCCCTTTGCCAATTCCACAAGAACAGCCTTAGCGAAAGGCTTCTAGAAGGGAAAGATGTAACCCTGTGAGATGAATTAACAGAACACAGAGCAGTTTCTCAGAAAGCTTCTTTCCACTTTTGAACGGAAGATATTTCCTTTTTCACCATAGCCCTCTACGGGCTTCCAAATATCCCTTTTCCAATTCCACAAGAACGGCTTTCGCGAAAGGCTTTTTGAAGGGAAAGATGTAACTCTGTGAGATGAATTAACGGAACACAGAGCAGTTTCTCAGAAAGCTTCTTTCCAGTTTTGAACGGAAGTTATTTCCTTTTTCACCATAGCCGTCTAAGGGCTTCCAACTATACCTTTGCCAATTCCACAAGAACAGCCTTAGCGAAAGGCTTCTTGAAGGGAAAGATGTAACACTGTGAGATGAAGTAACAGAACACAGAGCAGTTTCTCAGAAAGCTTCTTTCCAGTATTGAACAGAAGATATTTCCTTTTTCACCATAGCCCTCTATCTGCTTCCAAATATCCCTTTGCCAATTCCACAAGAACAGCCTTAGCGAAAGGCTTCTTGACGGGAAAGATGTAACTCTGTGAGATGAATTAACAGAACACAGAGCAGTTTCTCAGAAAGCTTCTTTCCAGTTTTGAACGGAAGATATTTCCTTTTTCACCATAGCCTTCTATGGGCTTCCAAATAAACCTTTGCCAATTCCACAAGAACAGCCTTAGCGAAAGGCTTCTTGAAGGGAAAGATGTAACTCTGTGAGATGAATTAACAGAACACAGAGCAGTTTCTCAGAAAGCTTCTTTCCAGTTTTGAACGCAAGATATTTCCTTTTTCACCGTAGCCCTCTATGGGCTTCCAAATATCCCTTTGCCAATTCCACAAGAACAGCCTTAGCGAAAGGCTTCTTGAAGGGAGAGATGTAACTCTGTGAGATGAATTAACAGAACACAGAGCAGTTTCTCAGAAAGCTTCTTTCCAGTTTGGAACGGAAGATATTTCCTTTTTCACCATAGCCCTCTATGGGCTTCCAAATATCCCTTTGCCAATTCCACAAGAACAGCCTTAGCGAAAGGCTTCTTGAAGGGAAAGATGTAACTCTGTGAGATGAATTAACAGAACACAGAGCAGTTTCTCAGAAAGCTTCTTTCCAGTTTGGAACGGAAGGTATTTCCTTTTTCACCATAGCCCTCTATGGGCTTCCAAATATCCCTTTGCCAATTCCACAAGAACAGCCTTAGCGAAAGGCTTCTTGAAGGGAAAGATGTAACTCTGTGAGATGAATTAACAGAACACAGAGCAGTTTCTCAGAAAGCTTCTTTCCAGTTCTGAACGGAAGATATTTCCTTTTTTCACCATAGCCCTCTATGGGATTCCAAATATCCCTTTGCCAATTCCACAAGAAGAGCCTTAGCGAAAGGCTTCTAGAAGGGAAAGATGTAACCCTGTGAGATGAATTAACAGAACACAGAGCAGTTTCTGAGAAAGCTTCTTTCCAGTTTTGAACGGAAGATATTTCCTTTTTCACCATAGCCCTCTACGGGCTTCCAAATATCCCTTTTCCAATTCCACAAGAACGGCCTTAGCGAAAGGCTTTTTGAAGGGAAAGATGTAACTCTGTGAGATGAATTAACGGAACACAGAGTAGTTTCTCAGAAAGCTTCTTTCCAGTTTTGAACGGAAGGTATTTCCTTTTTCACCATAGCCGTCTATGGGCTTCCAAATATCCCTTTGCCAATTCCACAAGAACAGCCTTAGCGAAAGGCTTCTTGAAGGCAAAGATGTAACTCTGTGAGATGAATTAACACAACACAGAGCAGTTTCTCAGAAAGCTTCTTTCCAGTTTGGAACGGCAGATATTTCCTTTTTCACCATACCGTCTATGGGCTTCCAAATATCCCTTTGCCAATTCCACAAGAACAGCCTTAGCGAAAGGCTTCTTGAAGGGAAAGACGTAACTCTCTGAGATGAATTAAAAGAACACAGAGCAGTTTCTCAGAAAGCTTCTTTCCAGTTTTGAACGGAAGATATTTCCTTTTTCACCATAGCCCTCTATGGGCTTCCAAATATCCCTTTGCCAATTCCACAAGAACAGCCTTAGCGAAGGGCTTCTTGAAGGGAAAGATGTAACTCTGTGAGATGAATTAACAGAACACAGAGCAGTTTCTCAGAAAGCTTCTTTCCAGTTTTGAACGGAAGATATTTCCTTTTTCATCATAGCCCTCTATGGGCTTCGAAATATCCCTTTGCCAATTCCACAAGAACAGCCTTAGCGAAAGGCTTCTTGAAGGGAAAGATGTAACTCTGTGAGATGAATTAACAGAACACAGAGCAGTTTCTCAGAAAGCTTCTTTCCAGTTTTGAACGGAATATATTTCCTTTTTCACCATAGCCCTCTATGGGCTTCCAAATATCCCTTTGCCAATTCCACAAGAACAGCCTTAGCGAAAGGCTTCTTGAAGGGAAAGATGTAACTCTGTGAGATGAATTAACAGAACACAGAGCAGTTTCTCAGAAAGCTTCTTTCCAGTTCTGAACGGAAGATATTTCCTTTTTTCACCATAGCCCTCTATGGGCTTCCAAATATCCCTTTGCCAATTCCACAAGAACAGCCTTAGCGAAAGGCTTCTAGAAGGGAAAGATGTAACCCTGTGAGATGAATTAACAGAACACAGAGCAGTTTCTCAGAAAGCTTCTTTCCACTTTTGAACGGAAGATATTTCCTTTTTCACCATAGCCCTCTACGGGCTTCCAAATATCCCTTTTCCAATTCCACAAGAACGGCTTTCGCGAAAGGCTTTTTGAAGGGAAAGATGTAACTCTGTGAGATGAATTAACGGAACACAGAGCAGTTTCTCAGAAAGCTTCTTTCCAGTTTTGAACGGAAGTTATTTCCTTTTTCACCATAGCCGTCTAAGGGCTTCCAACTATACCTTTGCCAATTCCACAAGAACAGCCTTAGCGAAAGGCTTCTTGAAGGGAAAGATGTAACACTGTGAGATGAAGTAACAGAACACAGAGCAGTTTCTCAGAAAGCTTCTTTCCAGTATTGAACAGAAGATATTTCCTTTTTCACCATAGCCCTCTATCTGCTTCCAAATATCCCTTTGCCAATTCCACAAGAACAGCCTTAGCGAAAGGCTTCTTGACGGGAAAGATGTAACTCTGTGAGATGAATTAACAGAACACAGAGCAGTTTCTCAGAAAGCTTCTTTCCAGTTTTGAACGGAAGATATTTCCTTTTTCACCATAGCCTTCTATGGGCTTCCAAATAAACCTTTGCCAATTCCACAAGAACAGCCTTAGCGAAAGGCTTCTTGAAGGGAAAGATGTAACTCTGTGAGATGAATTAACAGAACACAGAGCAGTTTCTCAGAAAGCTTCTTTCCAGTTTTGAACGCAAGATATTTCCTTTTTCACCGTAGCCCTCTATGGGCTTCCAAATATCCCTTTGCCAATTCCACAAGAACAGCCTTAGCGAAAGGCTTCTTGAAGGGAGAGATGTAACTCTGTGAGATGAATTAACAGAACACAGAGCAGTTTCTCAGAAAGCTTCTTTCCAGTTTGGAACGGAAGATATTTCCTTTTTCACCATAGCCCTCTATGGGCTTCCAAATATCCCTTTGCCAATTCCACAAGAACAGCCTTAGCGAAAGGCTTCTTGAAGGGAAAGATGTAACTCTGTGAGATGAATTAACAGAACACAGAGCAGTTTCTCAGAAAGCTTCTTTCCAGTTTTGAACGGCCGATATTTAATTTTTCACCATAGCCCTCTATGGGCTTCCAAATATCCCTTTCCAATTCCACAAGAACAGCCTTAGCGAAAGGCTTCTTGAAGGGAAAGATGTAACTCTGTGAGATGAATTAACAGAACACAGAGCAGTTTCTCAGAAAGCTTCTTTCCAGTTTTGAACGGAATATATTTCCTGTTTCACCATAGCCCTCTATGGGCTTCCCAATATCCCTTTGCCAATTCCACAAGAACAGCCTTATCGAAAGGCTTCTTGAAGGGAAAGATGTAAATCTGTGAGATGAATTAACAGAACACAGAGGAGTTTCTCAGAAAGCTTCTTTCCAGTTTTGAACGGAAGATATTTCCTTTTTCACAATAGCCCTCTGTGGGCTTCCAAATATCCCTTTGCCAATTCCACAAGAACAGCCTTAGCGAAGGGCTTCTTGAAGGGAAAGATGTAACTCTGTGAGATGAATTAACAGAACACAGAGCAGTTTCTCAGAAAGCTTCTTTCCAGTTTTGAACGGAAGATATTTCCTTTTTCATCATAGCCCTCTATGGGCTTCGAAATATCCCTTTGCCAATTCCACAAGAACAGCCTTAGCGAAAGGCTTCTTGAAGGGAAAGATGTAACTCTGTGAGATGAATTAACAGAACACAGAGCAGTTTCTCAGAAAGCTTCTTTCCAGTTTGGAACGGAAGGTATTTCCTTTTTCACCATAGCCCTCTATGGGCTTCCAAATATCCCTTTGCCAATTCCACAAGAACAGCCTTAGCGAAAGGCTGCTTGAAGGGAAAGATGTAACTCTGTGAGATGAATTAACAGAACACAGAGCAGTTTCTCAGAAAGCTTCTTTCCGGTTTTGAACGGAAGATATTTCCTTTTTCATCATAGCCCTCTATGGGCTTCTAAAAATCCCTTTGCCAATTCAACAAGAACCGCCTTAGCGAAAGGCTTCTTGAAGGGAAAGATGTAACTCTGTGAGATGAATTAACAGAACACAGAGCAGTTTCTCAGAAAGCTTCTTTCCAGTTTTGAACGGAAGGTATTTCCTTTTTCACCATAGCCCTCTACGGGCTTCCAAATATCCCTTTTCCAATTCCACAAGAACCGCCTTAGCGAAAGGCTTTTTGAAGGGAAAGATGTAACTCTGTGAGATGAATTAACGGAACACAGAGCAGTTTCTCAGAAAGCTTCTTTCCAGTTTTGAACGGAAGTTATTTCCTTTTTCACCATAGCCGTCTATGGGCTTCCAACTATACCTTTGCCAATTCCACAAGAACAGCCTTAGCGAAAGGTTTCTTGAAGGGAAAGATGTAACACTGTGAGATGAATTAACAGAACACAGAGCAGTTTCTCAGAAAGATTCTTTCCAGTATTGAACAGAAAATATTTCCTTTTTCACCATAGCCCTCTATCTGCTTCCAAATATCCCTTTGCCAACTCCACAAGAACAGCCTTAGCGAAAGGCTTCTTGACGGGAAAGATGTAACTCTGTGAGATGAATTAACAGAACACAGACCAGTTTCTAGAAAGCTTCTTTAAAGTTTTGAACGGAAGATAATTCCTTTTTCACAATAGCTCTCTACGGGCTTCCAAATATCCCTTTTCCAATTCCACAAGAACGGCCTTAGCGAAAGGTTTTTTGAAGGGAAAGATGTACCTCTGTGAGATGAATTAACAGAACACAGAGCAGTTTCTCAGAAAGCTTCTTTCCAGTTTTGAACGGAAGATATTTCCTTTTTCACCATAGCCGTCTATGGGCTTTCAAATATCCCTTTGCCAATTCCACAAGAACAGCCTTAAGGAAAGGCTTCTTGAAGGGAAAGATGTAACTCTGGGAGATGAATTAACACAACACAGAGCAGTTTCTCAGAAAGCTTCTTTCCAGTTTGGAACGCAAGATATTTCCTTTTTCACCGTAGCCCTCTATGGGCTTCCAAATATCCCTTTGCCAATTCCACAAGAACAGCCTTAGCGAAAGGCTTCTTGAAGGTAAAGATGTAACTCTGTTAGATGAATTAACAGAACACAGAGCAGTTTCTCAGAAAGCTTCTTTCCAGTTTTGAACGGAAGATATTTCCTTTTTCACCATAGCCCTCTATGGGCTTCCAAATATCCCTTTGCCAATTCCACAAGAAGATCCTAAGCGAAAGGCTTCTTGAAGGGAAAGATGTAATTCTGTGAGATGAATTAACACAACACAGAGCAGTTTCTCAGAAAGCTTCTTTCCAGTTTTGAACTGAAGATATTTCCTTTTTCATCATAGCCCTCTATGGGCTTCCAAATATCCCTTTGCCAATTCCACAAGAACAGCCTTAGCGAAAGGCTTCTTGAAGGGAAAGATGTAACTCTGTGAGGTGAATTAACAGAACACAGAGCAGTTTCTCAGAAAGCTTCTTTCCAGTTTGGAACGGAACATATTTCCTTTTTCACCATAGCCCTCTATGGGCTTCCAAATATCCCTTTGCCAATTCCACAAGAACAGCCTTAGCGAAAGGCTTCTTGAAGGGAAAGATGTAACTCTGTGAGATGAATTAACAGAACACAGAGCAGTTTCTCAGAAAGCTTCTTTCCAGTTTGGAACGGAAGATATTTCCTTTATCACCATAGCCCTCTATGGGCTTCCAAATATCCCTTTGCCAATTCCAAAAGAAGAGCCTTAGCGAAAGGCTTCCTGAAGGGAAAGATGCAACTCTGTGAGATGAATTAACAGAACACAGAGCAGTATCTCAGAAAGCTTCTTTCCAGTTTTGAACGCAAGATATTTCCTTTTTCACCGTAGCCGTCTATGGGCTTCCAAATATCCCTTTGCCAATTCCACAAGAACAGCCTTAGCGAAAGGCTTCTTTAAGGGAAAGATGTAACTCTGTGAGATGAATTAACAGAACACAGAGCAGTTTCTCAGAAAGCTTCTTTCCAGTTTTGAACGGAAGATATTTCCTTTTTCACCATAGCCGTTTATGGGCTTCCAAATATCCCTTTGCCAATTCCACAAGAACAGCCTTAGCGAAAGGTTTCTTGAAGGCAAAGATGTAACTCTGTGAGATGAATTAACACAACACAGAGCAGTTTCTCAGAAAGCTTCTTTCCAGTTTGGACCGGCAGATATTTCCTTTTTCACCATAGCCGTCTATGGGCTTCCAAATATCCCTTTGCCAATTCCACAAGAACAGCCTTAGCGAAAGGCTTCTTGAAGGGAAAGATGTAACTCTGTGAGATGAATTAACAGAACACAGAGCAGTTTCTCAGAAAGCTTCTTTCCAGTTTGGAACGGAAGGTATTTCCTTTTTCACCATAGCCCTCTATGGGCTTCCAAATATCCCTTTGCCAATTCCACAAGAACAGCCTTAGCGAAAGACTTCTTGAAGGGAAAGATGTAACTCTGTGAGATGAATTAACAGAACACAGAGCAGTTTCTCAGAAAGCTTCTTTCCAGTTTTGAACGGAAGATATTTCCTTTTTTCACCATAGCCCTCTATGGGCTTCCAAATACCCTTTGCCAATTCCACAAGAACAGCCTTAGCGAAAGGCTTCTAGAAGGGAAAGATGTAACCCTTTGACTTGAATTAACAGAACACAGAGCAGTTTCTCAGAAAGCTTCTTTCCAGTTTGGAACGGAAGATATTTCCTTTTTCACCATAGCCTTCTATGGGCTTCCAAATATCCCTTTGCCAATTCCACAAGAACAGCCTTAGCGAAAGGCTTCTTGAAGGGAAAGATGTAACTCTGTGAGATGAATTAACAGAACACAGAGCAGTTTCTCAGAAAGCTTCTTTCCAGTTTGGAACGGAAGATATTTCCTTTTTCACCATAGCCCTCTATGGGCTTCCTAATATCCCTTTGCCAATTCCACAAGAACAGCCTTAGCGAAAGGCTTCTTGAAGGGAAAGATGTAACTCTGTGAGATGAATTAACAGAACACAGACCAGTTTCTAGAAAGCTTCTTTAAAGTTTTGAACGGAAGATAATTCCTTTTTCACAATAGCTCTCTACGGGCTTCCAAATATCCCTTTTCCAATTCCACAAGAACGGCCTTAGCGAAAGGTTTTTTGAAGGGAAAGATGTACCTCTGTGAGATGAATTAACAGAACACAGAGCAGTTTCTCAGAAAGCTTCTTTCCAGTTTTGAACGGAAGATATTTCCTTTTTCACCGTAGCCGTCTATGGGCTTCCAAATATCCCTTTGCCAATTCCACAAGAACAGCCTTAGCGAAAGGCTTCTTGAAGGCAAAGATGTAACTCTGTGAGATGAATTAACACAACACAGAGCAGTTTCTCAGAAAGCTTCTTTCCAGTTTGGAACGGCAGATATTTCCTTTTTCACCATACCGTCTATGGGCTTCCAAATATCCCTTTGCCAATTACACAAGAACAGCCTTAGCGAAAGGCTTCTTGAAGGGAAAGATGTAACTCTGTGAGATGAATTAACAGAACACAGAGCAGTTTCTCAGAAAGCTTCTTTCCAGTTTTGAACGCAAGATATTTCCTTTTTCACCGTAGCCCTCTATGGGCTTCCAAATATCCCTTTGCCAATTCCACAAGAACAGCCTTAGCGAAAGGCTTCTTGAAGGGAAAGATGTAACTCTGTGAGATGAATTAACAGAACACAGAGCAGTTTCTCAGAAAGCTTCTTTCCAGTTTTGAACGGCCGATATTTCCTTTTTCACCATAGCCCTCTATGGGCTTCCAAATATCCCTTTGCCAATTCCACAAGAACAGCCTTAGCGAAAGGCTTCTTGAAGGGAAAGATGTAACTCTGTGAGATGAATTAACAGAACACAGAGCAGTTTCTCAGAAAGCTTCTTTCCAGTTTTGAACGGAATATATTTCCTTTTTCACCATAGCCCTCTATGGGCTTCCAAATATCCCTTTTCCAATTCCACAAGAACAGCCTTAGCGAAAGGCTTCTTGAAGGGAAAGATGTAACTCTGTGAGATGAATTAACAGAACACAGAGCAGTTTCTCAGAAAGCTTCTTTCCAGTTTTGAACGGAAGATATTTCCTTTTTCACCATAGCCCTCTATGGGCTTCCAAATATCCCTTTGCCAATTCCACAAGAACAGCCTTAGCGAAAGGCTTCTTGAAGGGAAAGATGTAACTCTGTGAGATGAATTAACACAACACAGTGCAGTTTCTCAGAAAGCTTCTTTCCAGTTTGGAACGGCAGATATTTCCTTTTTCACCATAGCCGTCTATGGGCTTCCAAATATCCCTTTGCCAATTCCACAAGAACAGCCTTAGCGAAAGGCTTCTTGAAGGGAAAGACGTAACTCTGTGAGATGAATTAACGGAACACAGAGCAGTTTCTCAGAAAGCTTCTTTCCAGTTTTGAACGCAAGATATTTCCTTTTTCACCGTAGCCCTCTATGGGCTTCCAAATATCCCTTTGCCAATTCCACAAGAACAGCCTTAGCGAAAGGCTTCTTGAAGGGAAAGATG